>NC_069499.1:1560991984-1561221984 GCF_027579735.1 Bombina bombina | reverse complement strand
ATAAATATATATGTATATACACATAGTAACACATAAATATATATGTATATACACATAGTAACACATAAATATATATGTATATACACATACTAACACATAAATATATATGTATATACACATAGTAACACATAAATATGTATATACACATACTAACACATAAATATATATGTATATACACATAGTAACACATAAATATATATATGTATATACACATACTAACACATAAATATATATATACATAGTAACACATAAATATATATGTACATAGTAACACATAAATATATATGTATATACACATACTAATACATAAATATATATGTATATACACATACTAACACATAAATATATATAAGTATATACACATAGTAACACATAAATATATATATGTATATACACATAGTAACACATAAATATATATGTATATACACATACTAACACATAAATATATATGTATATACACATAGTAACACATAAATATATATGTATATACACATAGTAACACATAAATATATATGTATATACACATACTAACACATAAATATATATATATATACACATATTAACACATAAATATATATATATATATATATACACATATAGTAACACATAAATATATATGTATATACACATAGTAACACATAACTATATATGTATATACACATAATAACACATAAATATATATGTATATACACATAGTAACACATAAATATATATATGTATATACACATACTAACACATAAATATATATATATACATAGTAACACATAAATATATATGTACATAGTAACACATAAATATATATGTATATACACATACTAATACATAAATATATATGTATATACACATACTAACACATAAATATATATGTATATACACATAGTAACACATAAATATATATGTATATACACATAATAACACATAAATATATATGTATATACACATACTAACACATAAATATATATGTATATACACATAGTAACACATAAATATATATGTATATACACATAGTAACACATAAATATATATGTATATACACATAATAACACATAAATATATATATATATATATATATATATATATATATACATAGTAACACATAAATATATATATGTATATACACATACTAACACATAAATATATATATACATAGTAACACATAAATATATATGTACATAGTAACACATAAATATATATGTATATACACATACTAATACATAAATATATATGTATATACACATACTAACACATAAATATATATGTATATACACATAGTAACACATAAATATATATATGTATATACACATACTAACACATAAATATATATATACATAGTAACACATAAATATATATGTACATAGTAACACATAAATATATATGTATATACACATACTAATACATAAATATATATGTATATACACATACTAACACATAAATATATATAAGTATATACACATAGTAACACATAAATATATATATGTATATACACATAGTAACACATAAATATATATGTATATACACATACTAACACATAAATATATATGTATATACACATAGTAACACATAAATATATATGTATATACACATAGTAACACATAAATATATATGTATATACACATACTAACACATAAATATATATATATATACACATATTAACACATAAATATATATATATATATATATATATATATACATATAGTAACACATAAATATATATGTATATACACATAGTAACACATAACTATATATGTATATACACATAATAACACATAAATATATATGTATATACACATAGTAACACATAAATATATATATGTATATACACATACTAACACATAAATATATATATATACATAGTAACACATAAATATATATGTACATAGTAACACATAAATATATATGTATATACACATACTAATACATAAATATATATGTATATACACATACTAACACATAAATATATATGTATATACACATAGTAACACATAAATATATATGTATATACACATAATAACACATAAATATATATGTATATACACATACTAACACATAAATATATATGTATATACACATAGTAACACATAAATATATATGTATATACACATAGTAACACATAAATATATATGTATATACACATAATAACACATAAATATATATATATATATATATATATATACATAGTAACACATAAATATATATGTATATATATACACATACTAACACATAAATATATATATATATACACATAGTAACACATAAATATATATATATATATACACATAGTAACACATAAATATATATATATATATATATACACATAGTAACACATAAATATATATGTATATACACATAGTAACACATAAATATATATATATACACATAGTAACACATAAATATATATGTATATACACATAGTAACACATAAATATATATGTATATACACATAGTAACACATAAATATATATGTATATACACATATTAACACATAAATATATATGTATATACACATAGTAACACATAAATATATATGTATATACACATACTAACACATAAATATATATGCATATATACATAGTAACACATAAATATATATGTATATACACATAGTAACACATAAATATATATGTATATACACATAGTAACACATAAATATATATGTATATACACATATTAACACATAAATATATATATGTATATATTCATATACATATATATTTTTTAAATCTGCTGCCCATCACTGCGTACCTCACAGCATGAGAACGATCCTCCCATTGGAGCCTATGGAAGCGTGCTCTCATGAGCTCAATGTTTCTGTGCAATGCAAAGGCAAGGTCGCATTTGCTTTGCACCTAACTTATAATATCAACGCATATTTTCATGCGTTGGTATTACTAAGTGGAGCGCAAATATCGCTTTCGTAATTTTACTTTACAGTGCCTCTTTAAATGAGTGCCACTTGATATTTTACAGTGTCTTTAATATGAAGTTTATAATGACAGCAAGTATGTGGTGACATTGTTCTAGGGTACAGTCAAATAAACCCCCTTGCTTGGGTTAATGGCCAGAGTCTGATTCCGAGGATACACTGTTAAACCCACATCACTTGTAAACTAAAGAACATGAGATCCCAAACTGCAGGAAAGATAATGGGGTCACAACTCTCTCTACAAATGGTAGCTCTCTAACCTATTGCCTACCAGGTGTATAAACATAAATATGGGAGGGCTCTGAAACTGTAACTGTGATTCTCAGCCAAAACTAAACATACACAACAATGAATCCACTTACTTTAAAGAAGATAATCTTTTTTTTTAACAACTGAGGGGTCACCTGAATCTCAAGTTATAACTTATACTAGTGGCCTGTATTAATCTAGGTCTGTGCCTAGGGTTTCAGGATTTAAAGGGGCCAATTATTTTTAAGGGGTAGTTACACTAAAATGCTATGCAAATATTTTACTTTCATATTTTATTATTTGTTAATGATCTCTGATTATCTAGTAGGGGTGCACTACCCCTCCATGCATTGCAGGCTTCTGGGTTTTGAAAAACACATTAATAAGGGGACAGCAGATTTCCCAGTGTCTATGGTAGGTCTCTAAACTGTTAGATACCAGATTTAGATACATGTGTGAGGGTTTAACCAAAAACAAATCCATAGACCCACAAGACCACTTACTTATATATACACCCATATATTTAGACATATATATATGTATACAATATAGCCCTTTCCAGTCAAACACCTTGTCATATACCATATTCCTTTTAACCTTTATAAAATGTTTTAATATTTTTATAACTACTTTTTATCATGTATTTTATAAATAAAGTGTAACCATTTATTTTACTGTATTTATGTTGTATTTGGTGCACTCTTTCAAATTCAGTTTGCGCGTAAGCCCAGTTGCAATATTGCTTATCACGGTCCGTGCTAACTTTGCCACTCCACTTGTAATCTAACCCTTTATATTTTTAATGTAAAATGACAATCACATATCTCAACATACCTGCTTTAAACCTAAAGCTATAAATATCATTATTTGTCTACATTGATATTATTATGTTCAGGCATTATATATTTTTTGTCCTGTCCTCCCCAGAACAACTTCTGCGGACACCATTGAATAACATTGTAGTCACAGGCACCTTAACTGCACTACTTAGCCTCGGGCAGCAGGTGGCAGTATACCTAAGAAACTTTCGGCTAGATTACAAGTTTTGTCGGTAAAAACTTGCGTTGCTAACAAGCCTTTTTTTTTTCAACGCTCACTTTAAACAACGCTTGTTGCGTGTAAGGCTGATCCAATCAGCCAATTAGATTGAACTTCAATCCGATTGGCTGATTAAATCAACCAATCGGATTTTTCCTACCTTAATTCTGATTAGCTGATAGAATCCTATCAGCCAATCGGAATTCGAGGGACGCCATCTTGGATGACGTCATTTAAAGGAATATTCATTCGTTGTTAGTCCGTCGGCCGAGAAGGATGTTCCGCGCCGGAGGTCTTCAAGATGGAGCCGTTCCTCGTCGGATGGATGAAGATAGAAGATGCCGCTTGGATGAAGATGTCTTCCGGTCCAGATGTCCTCCTCTGCCCGGATAGGATGAAGACTTCTGCCAGTCCGGATGTCCTCTTCTGCCCCATCGGATGACCAGTGGTGCCCGGCTGGGTGAAGACGGCTCAAGGTAGGGTGATCTTCAATGGGGTAGTGTTAGGTTTTTTAAGGGGGATCGGGTGGGTTTAGAGTAGGGGTGTGTGGGTTGTAATGTTGGGGGGGTATTGTATTTCTTTTTTTTACAGGTAAAAGAGCTGATTACTTTGGGGAAATGCCCCGCAAAAAGCCCTTTTAAGGACTGGTAAAAGAGCTGATTACTTTGGGGCAATGCCCAGCAAAAGGCCCTTTTAAAGGGACATAATACTCATATGCTAAATCACTTGAAACTGATGTAGTATAACTGTAAAAAGCTGACAGGAAAATATCAACTGAGCATCTCTATGTAAAAAAGGAAGATATTTTACCTCACAATCTCCTCAGCTCAGCAGAGTGAGTTCTGTGTAAAAAGTTATACTCAGCTGCTCCCAGCTGCAGGTAAAAAAAATTAAAAAATGAAGAAATAAACAGCAGCCAATCAGCATCAGCAGTGCTGAGGTCATGAACTCTTACTGTGATCTCATGAGATTTGACTTAACTCTCATGAGATTTCATAGTAAGCTTCCTTTACCTGATTGGTGAAATAATATGAGAGTTCACGATGCTCATCCTTTCAGTTGTCCCGGGACAGACACACTAATATGCTGCTTAGAATTCCTTTACAATGGGAGGTGGCTACTGAGGAACTTTTGAGGTAAAATATCTTTCTTTTTTACATAGAGATGTTCAGGTGATATTTTCTAATCAGCTTTTTACAGCTATGCTGCATCACTTTCAAGTGTTTAAACATTTGGGTATTATGGCCCTTTAAGGGCTATTTGTAATTTAGTGTAGGGTAGGGAATTTTATTATTTTGGGGGGCTTTTTTATTTTATTAGGGGGATTCGATTAGGTGTAATTAGTTTAAAATATTGTAATTTCTTTTTTATTTTATGTAATTTAGTGTTGTTTTTTTTCTCGTAATTTAGTTTATTTAATTTAATTTAATTGTAGGTAGTTTAGGTAATTAATTTAATTATAGAGTAGTGTTAGGTGTAATTGTAACTTAGGTTAGGGTTTATTTTACAGGTAATTTTGAATTTATTTTAGCTAGGTAGTTATTAAATAGTTAATAACTATTTAATAACTATTGTGCCTAGTTAAAATATATACAAAGTTGCCTGTAAAATAAAAATAAATCCTAAAATAGCTACAATGTAACTATTAGTTATATTGTAGCTATATTAGGGTTTATTTTATAGGTAAGTATTTAGTTTTAAATAGGAATAATTAATTTAATTCTAGTAATTTTATTTAGATTTATTAAAAATAGATTTAAGTTAGGGGGGTGTTAGGGTTAGACTTATGTTTAGGGGTTAATACATTTAATATAGGAGCAGCGACGTTGGGAGCGGCTGATTAGGGGTCAATAATTGTAGTTAGGTGGCAGCGACGTTAGGGACGGCAGATTAAGGGTTAATAACAAATTTTATAGTGTTTGCGAGGCGGGAGTGCGGCGGTTTAGGGGTTAATACATTTATTATAGTGGTGGCGATGTCCGGTCGGCAGATTAGGGGTTAATAATTGTAGTTAGGTGGCGGCGACGTTGGGGGGTGGCAGATTAGAGGTTAATAAATATAATGTAGATGTTGGCGATGTTAGGGGCAGCAGATTAGGGGTTCATAGGTATAATGTAGGTGGCGGCGATGTCCGGTCGGCAGATTAGGGGTTAATAATTTTTATTATAGTGTTTGCGATGTAGGGGGGGCCTCGGTTTAGGGGTTAATAGGTAGTTTATGGGTGTTAGTGTACTTTGTAGCACTTTAGTTAAGAGCTTTATGTTCCGGCGTTAGCCCATAAAACTCTTAACTACTGACTTTTATATGCGGTAGGAGTCTTGGAGGTGGAGGCTGTACCGCTAACTTCTTCCAAGACTTGTAATACCAGCGTTAGCAAAATCCCATTAAAAACATAGGATACGCAATTGACTTAAGGGGATTTGCGGTATGGAAAAGTCGCGGAAGAAAAGTGAGCGCTACACCTGTACCTTCCAAACCTGTAATACCAGCGGGCGTTAAAAAGCAGCGTTAGGACCCCTTAACGCTTCTTTTTATGGCTAACGCCAAACTCCTAATCTAGACGTTTGTATTGTATCTGAGTCCTGATATAAAATTTGCATCAGCATTTAAAAGATAGCTATTTTGAGAAAATGTAACCAAAAGCAAAGAAAGGTTAAAAAATAATTTAGAAAAGTGGAGTCAAATTAGAGTATTTTTGTAAAGGGTTATGAAAGTTAAAGTTAATAAGTATCCATAGGCAGGTTCAGGATCAACAATGTTCTACTGGGAGCTAGCTGGTGGCAGCATATACATGCCTCTTGTCATTAGCTCAGCAGGGGCAAGATTACATAAGGGCTGTCGCCCGCAAAAGCCGGCAACGGCAGTTTTTACGCGGTTTTCGTATTCACATATACAGTGCCGCATATAAATGCAACACATATATTTCACCCGTCAGCCGCAATTTTTACTCTCATAAGCTAACATAGAACCGTGTCGCAAATCTGTAACACATATTCAGCGCAAGGACTTACGCGGCAAAAAGGGAGACATTTTACTCCATTTTCACCTGGCCACACATAGGCAGGCGCAGCAAGACTTGCGCTGAGTATGTGAGCACCGTGACTCCTGTAACTGCCTGAAAATATTAATTAGCACCTAACGCATGCGCAATATCTATCTACCTGTCAACCGCAATCCCCCACCGCAATAACTAATAAAGTATATTAACCCCTAATCTGCCATTAACCCACATCACCAGGGCAGAATGGGACCAAAAAAAGGCCCGGGCATTTTAGAGCAAAGAGGACCACTCCCCCCCCAACATGGCAAGTATAATAATCCCAAGAATCCAGCACCTGGGAGGAATTGTAGCTATAGGGGCTAAAGGGACATGAAACCCAAAAAATTTCTTTCATGATTTAGGTAGAACATAGAATTTTAAACAACTTTCCAGTTTACTTCTATTATCAAATTTGCTTAATTCTCTTGGTAACATTTGTTGAAGGAGCAGCAATGCACTACTGGTTGCTAACTGAACACGTGGGTGAGACAATGACTATCAGTATATACAGTATATATGCAGCCACCAATCAGCAGCTAAAACCTACGTTCTTTGCTGCTCCTGAGCTTACCTAGATAAACACTTCAGCAAATGATAACAAGAGAAGGAAGCAATTTAAATAATAGAAGTAAATTGGAAAGTTATTTAAAATTGCATGCTCTGTCTGAATCATAAATGTCTAATTATGACTTTTTTTCTTTTTTTTTTAAATAGTTTTTTTATTAAAGTAGTAATTCACATAACATCGATGAGCAAACAGACATGAGTTCATGTTGTACATTAAGTCAGAAATACGGTAAACCATAAGCAGAATATTTCAGGAAACAATATCAAAAGAGACATATAATTGCATTATGGTGAACATTTAACCAGTCGTGAAGAGGATTTAAAGAGTATGCTCAATATGCAGAACTATAGAACCCCAGTTTTACAAATGATTCAATCGGAACAAGTAATGAATAGTTATAACACCTGGGTATACAGAACAGAAAGTCCCACCATTGGATCTGTAGCTCCTTGATAGCGGTAGATAAGCCAGGTGCAGAGGGAGAGAAAGGGGAAAGGATGCGGGATCACTAAATAGAAGCGGAGAGGGGAAAAAAACACCTTTATAGAAGGGCGGCATCAGGAGGTAAGAGTGTTAGTCTAGTTTAGATAAGTCCTTAAACTGATCTAACCACGGGGTCCAAATCTCATAGTAGAACCCCACTTTGTCCAAGACTCTATAGGAGTGTAGTTCTATCCTTTTGATATATTGTATGATGGAAAGTGTTTGTGAAAAGGCTGGTGGATCCTTAATTTCCCAGTTTCTGGCTATTGCAAGCTTAGTGGCCATAAGGAGGTAAATTGTTAGCGCCTCAGTGGCTAGACTTTGGTTTGACATCTGCATGTGGAGTAGGCATACTTCCGGTGTGTATGGGAGGTTAACACCAAGCTGATTAAGGGTAACGTACAGTGTTCGCCAAAGAGGCTGGACTTTAGGACAGGTCCACCACGTATGTAGGGTCGTGCCCAGGTGGGTGTCCATATTGTCGCCAGCAATTAGGGGATTGTGTGCTGAATATCTTATGGAGTGTGTAGGGGACTAGGTGCCATCTAACTAATATTTTGTAGTGCAATGCCCATAGAGTGGCACAGTGTAAAAGTTTTTTGGTTACAACAATACGTCAATTCCAGGTGTCAGTAAATATGTAATGCAATCTTTTCTGTAATGTGAAGATATCCAAATGAGATCAGGAAGTTTTACATCTAATGGTAATAACAAGGTCTCGACGGCGTTCCAATGAGGTGGTTGTTCCAAGCTACTCCAGCTAAGAATATGTGACAGTCGGGCAGCGGTCTAGTATAAGATGATGTTTGGGCGGGCCAAGCCCCCATGTGTGAGAGGTCTCTGAAAAATATGTCTAGAGGTTCTGGGTCTTTTATTTTTCCATATGTAGTTGGTAATGAGGCTCTGGAGTTTGTTAAGGATAGGCCTAGGGATGTTGTATGGGACATCTTTATTGCTGCAATTCTCCCTGTCGAAGAGATCTCCTTAAACTCCCACGTAGTCAATAAATTACGAAATTCTGAGAGTCTGTCTAAGTAGTTTTTAGAAATACTGATGGAAGGGCCCGACTCAAGAAAGTTCCCAGAATTTTAATGGATTGAGCGTTCCATTGAAATTTGTGTATTTTTTGGAGATGGGTCAGCTCTCGTGTGGAGATGTTGACTGGTAGGGCTTCTGTTTTAGTGATGTTAAGTTTATAGAAACTCATCCAACCAAAGTTTTGTGAAGACTGCGGGGATGGAGATATCCGTTAAGAAGAGAGTGATGTCATCCGCATAAAGGGATATTTTATGCTGGGATATTCCTAGTGATATGGCAGTGATATGGGGATCTGAGCTAAAGGCTCGACAGTTAGCACGAAGACTCGCCGTCTGTGCAAGTAACAGATGTGCAGAAAGCACTAGAGCTGGACTTACGGTTGTCGGATCTGCAGTGTCTGCTCCTACTGGAAACCACTGGTCTGTGAGGGTTCTGTCAGCCGCTATGTCTGTGGCGGCAAAATGGCGGCTTTACGTGGGCTTCTTCCTGCTTACTGAAGAGGAGAGCTATGGTGAGCTGCTGACGTCTTCAGGGGATTTTGGATGTCGGTGTAACTCAGCGGCAGATATAGAAGAGCTGTCGGTCTCATGCAGGGGCACAGTCCCAGCCCGACTAGATCCGATCTGCTCCGCAGCACACCTCGTTCAGCCTGCAGCGTCCAGGTCACTAGGGACTTCACTGTGAAAGCACCGATCTAGCCAACTGCGGTCCGTGGGTGGTTATATGTTTTGGGGCAAATATGTGATCACTTTTTAGGAGGGGACTGGGGTGTATTAGGGGCTATGTCACCTATGTAATCGAAGAGCTCGGTCCCACTGCCGCCATCCAGCTCCGAAGTTATCTCCGCCCCCTAATTATGACTTTACTGTCCCTTTAAGCATCTTACCCCAAACAAACCAGCCAGGAAGAAATAATAGCAGCACCACTGATGTTAAATCACTTCAAGGAGACTTTTATTCAGCCGGACTGCAAATCAACAACGTTTCGGACCCTTAGTTAGAGAGTGAGAGAGAGAGAGAGAGAGAGAGAGAAAGAGAGAGAAAGAGAAAAAGAGAGAGAGAGAGATAGAAAGAGAGAGAGAGAGAGAGAAAAAGAGAGAAAGAGAAAGAAAGAGAGAGAAAGAGAGAGGAGAGAGAGAAAGAGAAAAAGACAGAGAATGTTTAATTATGGCTGATTGGCTGATTTCAAATTCAAATCAGCCAATAGGATGAGAGCTACTGAAATCCTATTGACTGATTTGAACAGCCAATAGGATTTCAGTAGCTCTCCTCCTATTGGCTGATTTGAATTTGAAGAATCAAATCAGCCAATAGGAATGCAAGGGATGCCATATTTAAACGCGTACTTTGAATTCACTATTCAGTGTACGGCGGTGATCGTACAAAGGGGATCTTCCATGCTCCATGGCTCCGCGGTCGCGGGTCTTGCTCTGCACTCATCCCCGCTCCGACTTGGTTCTAGATGAAGAAGGAAGAGGTCCTGGTTTGTAAGAAGATGTCAGCTGCTTGGAAGAAGACTTCACCACCTGATACAGGACCTTCTCCGCTGGACTTAAGTACCTATTTTGGGGGTTATACTTAGGCTTTTTCTGTTTTGTTTTTTTTGTTTTTTTAGATAAAGGATTTCTGGGCAGTAAAAGCTGAATGCCCTTTTAAGGGCAGTAAAAGAGCTGAATGACCTTTTAAGAGCAATGCCCATACAAATGCCCCTTTAGGGGCAATGGGTAGTTTAGGATTTCTTTCATGTAATTGGCAAGATTCCATGAGCTAGTGACGTATGGGATATACAATCCTACCAGGAGGGGCAAAGTTTCCCAAACCTCAAAATGCCTATAAATACACCCCTCACCACACCCACAATTCAGTTTTACAAAATTTGGCCCAGATTACGAGTTTTGCGTTAGAGGCTATGCGGTGCTAATGAGCAGTTTTCCCTCACCGCTCACTTACCTACAACGCTGGTATCATGAGTTTTTACAAACCCGTTGTTAAAAGACAAGAAGTGAGCATTGAGCAAAATTTTGCTCATTACCGCACTCCAATACCAGCGCTGCTTAAGCAAGTTTGTATTTATTTTAACTAGGTAGAATAGTTATTAAATAGTTATTAACTATTTAATAACTACCTAGCTAAAATAAATACAAAAGTAACTGTAAAATAAAACCTAACCTAAGTTACAATTACACTACACTATAATTAAATGAATTCCCTAAATTAAATACAATTAAATAAAATTAGCTAAAGTACAAAAACAAACAAACAAGCGAAGTGGTCATCCAGATGGGCAGAAGTCTTCATCCAGACGACATCTTCTATCTTCATCCATCCGGCGTGGAGCGGGTCCATCTCCAAGACATCCGATGTGGAGCATCCTCTTCATCCGACGGCTAACACTAAATCCAAGATGGCGTCCCTTTAATTCTGATTGGCTGATAGAATTCAGCCAATTGGAATTAAGGTAGAAAAAATTTTATTGGCTGATGCAATCAGCCAAAAGGATTGAAGTTCAATCCTATTAGCTGATCCAATCAGCCAATAGGATTGAGCTGGCATTCTATTGGCTGTTCCAATCAGCCAATAGAATGCCAGCTCAATCCTATTAGCTGATCCAATCAGCCAATAGGATTTTTTCTACCTGGAGGACCACTTCGCCCGGCTTGGATGAAGACTTCTCCCGGCTTCGTTGAGGACTTCGGCCCGGTTGGATGAAGACTTCTCCCAGTAAGGTGATCTTCAAGGGGTTAGTGTTAGGTTTTTTAAGGGGGTATTGGGTGGGTTTTAGAGTAGGGTTGGTTGTGTGGGTGGTGGGTTTTAATGTTGGGGGGATTTGTAATTTTTTTTACAGGTAAAAAATTACTTTGATTACTGATTACTTTGGGGCAATGCCCCGCAAAAGGCCCTTTTAAGTGCGATTTGTAATCTAGTGTAGGGTAGGGCTTGTTTTTATTTTGGGGGGGCTTTTTATTTTGTTAGGGGGATTAGATTAGGTGTAATTAGTTTAAAAATCTTGTAATTTGTTTATTATTTTCTGTAATTTAGTTTTTGTGGGGGGTTTGTACTTTAGCTAATTTTATTTAATTGTATTTAATTGTAGTTAGTTTAGGGAATTAATTTAATTATAGTGTAGTGTTAGGTGTAATTGTAACTTAGGTTTATTTTATTTTACAGGTAAATTTGTCTTTATTTTAGCTAGGTAGCTATTAAATAGTTAATAACTATTTAATAACTATTGTACCTAGTTAAAATAAATACAAAGTTGCCTGTAAAATAAAAATAATCCCTAAACTAGCTGCAATGTAACTATTAGTTATATTGTAGCTAGCTTAGGGTTTATTTTATAGGTAAGTATTTAGTTTTAAATAGGAATAATTTAGTTAATGATAGTAATTTTTATTTAGATTTATTTTAACTATATTTAAATTAGGGGGGTTAGGGTTAGGGTTAGACTTAGATTTAGAGGTTAATAACTTTAGTATAGTGGCGGCGACGTTGGGGGCGGCAGATTAGGGGTTAATAAATGTAGGAAGGTGTCGGTGATGTTAGGGACGGCAGATTAGGGATTAATAATATTTAACTAATGTTTGCGAGGCGGGAGTGCGGCTGTTTATGGGTTAATATATTTATTATAATGGCAGCGATGTCCGGTTCGACAGATTAGGGGTTACAATTTTTTTTTTGTGGGCCTCGGCTTAGGGGTTAATAGGTAGTTTATGGGTGTTAGTGTACTTTTTAGCACTTTAGTTAAGAGTTTTATGCTACGGCGTTGTAGTGTAAAACTCTTAACTACTGATTTTAGCATGCGGTACCAGTCTTGACAGGAGAGGGTCTACTGCTCACTTTTTGGCAGACTCGTAATACCGGCGCTATGCAAGTCTCATTGAAAAACATAATTTATGTAAGAACTTACCTGATAAATTCATTTCTTTCATATTAACAAGAGTCCATGAGCTAGTGACGTATGGGATATACATTCCTACCAGGAGGGGCAAAGTTTCCCAAACCTTAAAATGCCTATAAATACACCCCTCACCACACCCACAAATCAGTTTAACGAATAGCCAAGAAGTGGGGTGATAAGAAAAAAAAGTGCGAAGCATATAAAATAAGGAATTGGAATAATTGTGCTTTATACAAAAAAATCATAACCACCACAAAAAAGGGTGGGCCTCATGGACTCTTGTTAATATGAAAGAAATGAATTTATCAGGTAAGTTCTTACATAAATTATGTTTTCTTTCATGTAATTAACAAGAGTCCATGAGCTAGTGACGTATGGGATAATGACTACCCAAGATGTGGATCTTTCCACACAAGAGTCACTAGAGAGGGAGGGATAAAATAAAGACAGCCAATTCCTGCTGAAAATAATCCACACCCAAAATAAAGTTTAACAAAAAACATAAGCAGAAGATTCAAACTGAAATCGCTGCCTGAAGAACTTTTCTACCAAAAACTGCTTCAGAAGAAGAAAATACATCAAAATGGTAGAATTTAGTAAAAGTATGCAAAGAGGACCAAGTTGCTGCTTTGCAGATCTGGTCAACCGAAGCTTCATTCCTAAACGCCCAGGAAGTAGATACTGACCTAGTAGAATGAGCTGTAATTCTCTGAGGCGGAATTTTACCCGACTCAACATAGGCAAGATGAATTAAAGATTTCAACCAAGATGCCAAAGAAATGGCAGAAGCTTTCTGGCCTTTCCTAGAACCGGAAAAGATAACAAATAGACTAGAAGTCTTACAGAAAGATTTCGTAGCTTCAACATAATATTTCAAAGCTCTAACAACATCCAAAGAATGCAACGATTTCTCCTTAGAATTCTTAGGATTAGGACATAATGAAGGAACCACAATTTCTCTACTAATGTTGTTGGAATTCACAACTTTAGGTAAAATTCAAAAGAAGTTCGCAACACCGCCTTATCCTGATGAAGAATCAGAAAAGGAGACTCACAAGAAAGAGCAGATAATTCAGAAACTCTTCTGGTAGAAGAGATGGCCAAAAGGAACAAAACTTTCCAAGAAAGTAATTTAATATCCAATGAATGCATAGGTTCAAATGGAGGAGCTTGAAGAGCCCCCAGAACCAAATTCAAACTCCAGGAGGAGAAATTGACTTAATGACAGGCTTTATACGAACCAAAGCTTGTACAAAACAATGAATATCAGGAAGAATAGCAATCTTTCTGTGAAAAAGAACAGAAAGAGCAGAGATTTGACCTTTCAAGGAACTTGCGGACAAACCCTTATCTAAACCATCCTGAAGAAATTGTAATATTCTCGGTATTCTAAAAGAATGCCAAGAAAAATGATGAGAAAGACACCAAGAAATATAAGTCTTCCAGACTCTATAATATATCTCTCTGGATACAAATTTACGAGCCTGTAACATAGTATTAATCACAGAGTCAGAGAAACCTCTTTGACCAAGAATCAAGCGTTCAATCTCCATACCTTTAAATTTAAGGATTTCAGATCCTGATGGAAAAAAGGACCTTGAGACAAAAGGTCTGGTCTTAACGGAAGAGTCCACGGTTGGCAAGAGGCCATCCGGACAAGATCCGCATACCAAAACCTGTGAGGCCATGCCGGAGCTACCAGCAGAACAAACGAGCATTCCTTCAGAATCTTGGAGATTACTCTTGGAAGAAGAACTAGAGGCGGAAAGATATAGGCAGGATGATACTTCCAAGGAAGTGAAAATGCATCCACTGCCTCCGCCTGAAGATCCCGGGATCTAGACAGATACCTGGGAAGTTTCTTGTTTAGATGAGAAGCCATCAGATCTATTTCTGGAAGTTCCCACATTTGAACAATCTGAAGAAATACCTCTGGGTGAAGAGACCATTCGCCCGGATGCAACGTTTGGCGACTGAGATAATCCGCTTTCCAATTGTCCATACCTGGGATATAAACCGCAGAGATTAGACAGGAGCTGGATTCCGCCCAAACCAAAATTCGAGATACTTCTTTCATAGCCAGAGGACTGTGAGTCCCTCCTTGATGATTGATGTATGCCACAGTTGTGACATTGTCTTATCTGAAAACAATGAACAACTCTCTCTTCAGAAGAGGCCAAGACTGAAGAGCTCTGAAAATTGCACGGAGTTCCAAAATATTGATCGGAAATCTCACCTCCTGAGATTCCCAAACCCCTTGTGCCGTCAGAGACCCCCACACAGCTCCCCAACCTGTAAGACTTGAATCTGTTGAGATTATAGTCCAGGTCGGAAGAACAAAGAAGCCCCCTGAACTAAACGATGGTGATCTGTCCACCATGTCAGAGAGTGTCGTAAAATCGGTTTAAAGATATTAATTGAGATATCTTTGAGTAATCCCTGCACCATTGGTTCAGCATACAGAGCTGAAGAGGTCGCATGTGAAAACGAGCAAAGGAGATCGCATCCGATGCGGCAGTCCTAAGACCCAACATTTCCATGCATAAGGCTACCAAAGGGAATGATTGTGACTGAAGGTTTTGACAAGCTGATATCAATGTTAAACTGCTCTTGTCTGACAAGGACAGAGTCATAGACACTGAATTTATCTAGAAACCTAAAAAGGTTACCCTTGTCTGAGGAATCAATGAACTGAATGGTAAATTGATCCTCCAACCATGAACTTGAAGAAACAACACAAGTCGATTCGTATGAGAAGACTGAGCAAGTACCAAGATATCGTCCAAATAAGGAAATACCAAAACCCTATTCTCTGATTACAGAAGAAGGGCACCGAGAACCTTTGAAAAAAATTCTTGGAACTGAGGCTAGACCAAACAGTAGAGCCACAAAACTGGTAATGCTTGTCTAAAAAGAGAATCTCAGACACTAAAAGTGATCTGGATGAATCGGAATATGCAGATACACATCCTGTAAATCTATTGTAGACATATAATGCCCTTGCTAAACAAAAGGCAGGATAGTCCTACAGTAACCATCTTGAATGTTGGTATCCTAACATAACGATTCAATAATGATAGATCCAGAACTGGTCTGAAGGAATTGACCTTCTTTGGTACAATGAAGAGATAAAATAAAACCCCAGCCCCTGTTCCAGAACTGGAACTGGCATAAATACTCCAGCCAACTCTAGATCTGAAACACATTTCAGAAATGCTGAGCCTTGCTGTGTCAACTGGGACACGGGAAAGAAAAGAATCTCTTAGCAGGAGGCCTTAACTTGAAGCCAATTCTGTACCTTTCTGAAACAATGTTTCTGAAACCAGAGATTAAGAACGGAATTGATCCAAATTTCTTTGAAGAAAACGTAATCTACCCCATACCAGCTGAGCTGGAATAAGGGCCGCACCTTCATAGGTACTTAGGAGCTGACTATAGGTTTCTATAAGGCTTGGATATATTCCAAACTGGAAATAGTTTCCAAACTGATACCGCTCCTGAGGATGAAGGATCAGGCTTTTGTTCCTTGTTGACCAATAAAATAATTAGCATGTTATAATAATAATGCTATAAAATTATGATCTGTTACCTGTTGCGCTAAAGCTTCTAACCAAAAAGTTGAAGCTGCAGCAACATCCGCTAAAAATATAGCAGGTCTAAGAAGATTACCTGAACATAAGTAAGCTTTTCTTAGAAAAGATTCAATTTTCCTATCTAAAGGATCCTTAAATGAAGTACTATCTGCCATAGGAATAGTAGTACATTAGCAGGAGTAGAGACAGCCCCATAACCTTAGGGATTTTTGTCCCAAAAAACTCTAATCTGTCAGATGGCACAGGATATAATTTGCTTAAACGTCTAGGAGGAGTAAATAAATTACCCAAATTATTCCATTCCCTGGAAATTACTTCAGAAATAGCATCAGGGAGATAAAACACTTCTGGAATAACTACAGGAGATTTAAAAACCTTATTTAAACGTTTACATTTAGTATCAAGAGGACCAGAATCCTCTATTTCTAATGCAAATAACACTTCTTTAAGTAAAGAATGAATAAATTCCATCTTGAACAAATACAAAGATTTATCAGCATCAACCTCTGAGACAGAAACCTCTGAACCAGAAGAACCATTATCAGTATCAGAATGATGATGTTCATTTAAAAATTCATCTGAAAAAAAAGAGAAGTTTTAAAAGACTTTTATGTATACTAGAAGGAGAAATAACAGACATAGCCTTCTTAATGGATTTAAAAAATAAAATCTCTTATGTTATCAGGAACACTCTGAAAATTAGATGTTGACGGACAGCAACAGGTAATGTAATAGTACTAAAGGAAATTTTATATGCATTAATAAGTTTGACATGACATGCAATACAAATAATAGCTGGAGAAACAGATACCAAAAGTTTATAGCAGACTTAGCTTGGTAGCTCCAGCACTGTGCAGTGATTTTCCTGTAGTATCTTCTGACTCAGTTGCAACGTGGAACATCTTGCAATATGTAAAAGAAAAAAACAACATATAAAGCAAAATTGATCAAATTCCTTAAATGACAGTTTCAGGAATGGGAAAAAAATGCCAGTGAACAAGCTTCTAGCAACCAGAAGCAATAAATAAAGAGACTTAAATAATGTGGAGACAAAAATGACGCCCATATTTTTTAGCGCCAAAAAAGACGCCCACATTATTTGACGCCTAAAATGTTTTTGGCGCCAAAAATGACGCCACATCCGGAACGCCGACATCTTTGACGCAAAATAACGTCAAAAAATGACGCAACTTCCGGCGACACGTATGACGCCGGAAACGGAAAAGAATTTTTGCGCCAAAAAAGTCCGCGCCAAGAATGACGCAATAAAATGAAGCATTTTCAGCCCCCGCGAGCCTAACAGCCCACAGGGAAAAAAGTCAAATTTTTGAGGTAAGAAAAAATATGATAATTCAATGCATAATCCCAAATATGAAACTGACTGTCTGGAAATAAGGAAAGTTGAACATTCTGAGTCAAGGCAAATAAATGTTTGAATACATATATTTAGAACTTTATAAATAAAGTGCCCAACCATAGCTTAGAGTGTCACAGAAAATAAGACTTACTTACCCCAGGACACTCATCTACATGTTTGTAGAAAGCCAAACCAGTACTGAAACGAGAATCAGTAGAGGAAATGGTAAATATAAGAGTATATCGTCGATCTGAAAAGGGAGGTAAGAGATGAATCTCTACGACCGATAACAGAGAACCTTATGAAATAGACCCCGTAGAAGGAGATCACTGCATTCAATAGGCAATACTCTCTTCACATCCCTCTGACATTCACTGCACGCTGAGAGGAAAACCGGGCTCCAACTTGCTGCGGAGCGCATATCAACGTAGAATCTAGCACAAACTTACTTCACCACCTCCCTTGGAGGCAAAGTTTGTAAAACTGATTTGTGGGTGTGGTGAGGGGTGTATTTATAGGCATTTTAAGGTTTGGGAAACTTTGCCCCTCCTGGTAGGAATGTATATCCCATACGTCACTAGCTCATGGACTCTTGTTAATTACATGAAAGAAAAAAGAGGATACGCAATTTACGTAAGTGAATTTGCGGTATTTCCAAGTCTGGCCAAAAATGTGAGCGGTGAGCCTGTACCTTCAAGACTCGTAATACCAGCGGGCGTTAAAACGCTGATTTTTAAGCCTAACGCAAAACTCGTAATCTAGACGTTTGCCTCCTATGGAGGTGGTGAAGTAAGTTTGTGCTAAGATTTCTACGTTGATATGCGCTTCTCAGCATTTTTTGAAGCCCGATTCCTCTCAGAGTACAGGAATGTCAGAGGGATGTGAAGGGAGTATCACCTATTGAATGCAATGGTTTTCCTCACGGGGATCTATTTCATAGGTTCTCTGTTATCGGTCGTAGAGATTCATCTCCTACCTCCCTTTTCAGATCGATGATAAATTCTCATATTCCATTACCTCTACTGATAACTGTTTCAGTACTGGTGTGGCTATCTGCTATATGTGGATGGGTGTCTTTTGGTAAGTATGTTTTCATTACTTAAGACACTCTCAGCTATGGTTTGGCACTTTATGTATTTATATAAAGTTCTAAATATATGTACTTATATTTGCCATGATTCAGGTTTTCAGTATATTTCCTTTTTGCAGACTGTCAGTTTCATATCTGGGAAATGCTTTTTTATGAAAATGTATTTCTTACCTGGGGTATAGTCTCTTTTTCAAATTGAATGTCTTTTAAATTTGCAGGCAAAATTTGGCTTGCGAGGGCGCAAAATGGCAACGTTTATTGCGTCATTTTTGGCAAGAGATTTTTTGGCGCAAAGTTATGTTCATTGACGCAAATTTGTAATTTCCGGCGTCTTAGTTAACGCTGAGTCCTTCACAAGGTTGCGTCATCTATGACGTGAGTGTGACGTCATACTTGGAGCCAAATATTTTCATTATTTAAGACCCCATTCTTATTTGCCTCTTGCCTTTTTTTATGTCAAAGGTTATGCTGTTTGCATTTTTTCCCATTCCTGAAACTGCCATATAAGGAAATTGATAATTTTGCTTTATATGTTGTTTTTTTTCCTTACATTTGCAAGATGTCTCAATCTGATCCTGTCTCAGAATTCACTGTTGGATCCCAGCTGCCTGATAACAGTTCTACCAAAGCTAAGTGTATTTGCTGTAAACTTGTGGAGATTATACCCCCAGCTGTGGTTTGTAATAGTTGTCATGATAAACTTATACATGCAGAAAATGTATCTATCAGTAGTAGTTCATTACCTGTTGCTGTTCCCTCAACATCTAATGTACAAGATATACCTGTAAATTTAAAATAATTTATTTCTGATTTTATTCAGAAGGCTTTGCCATCCCGCCTTCTAATAAATGTAAAAGGTCTTTTAAAACTTCTCATAGAGTTGATGAAATTTCAAATGACCGGCAACATACTGATTTATCCTTCTCTGATGAGGATCTATCTGATTCAGAAGATCCTGCCTCAGATATTGACACTGACAAATCCTCTTATTTATTTAAAATGGAGTATATTCGTTCTTTATTAAAAGAAGTGTTGATTACATTGGATATGGAGGAAACTAGTCCTCTTGATATTACATTGGATATGGAGGAAATTAGTCCTCTTGATATTAAAACTAGTAAACGTTTAAATCCTGCTTATAAACCTCCTGTGGTTATTCCAGAGGTTTTTCCAGTTCCTGATGCTATTTCTGATATGATTTCTAAAGAATGGAATAGGACTGGTACTTCTTTTATTCCTTCTTCAAGGTTTAAAGAATTGTATCCTTTGCCAGCAGTTAGATTGGAGTTTTGAGAAAAGATCCCCAAAGTTGATGGGGCTATCTCCACTCTTGCTAAACTTACTACTATTCCTACGGAAGATAGTACTTCTTTTAAAGATCCTTTAGATAGGAAACTTGAATCTTATCTAAGGAAGGCTGATTTATATTCAGGTCATCTTCTTAGGCCTGCAATTTCTTTGGCTGATGTTGCAGCTGCTTCAACTTTTTGGTTGGAAACTTTAGCGCAACAAGTATCAAATCTAATCTAATAATTTCATTTGTGATGCCATTTTTGATATCATCAAAATTGATGTTAGATATATGTCTTTAGCTATTTTAGCTAGAAGAGCTTTGTGGCTCAAATCTTGGAATGCTGATATGACTTCTAAATCCAGATTGCTTTCTCTTTCTTTCCAAGGTAATAAATGATTTTATTTTCAGTTGGATTCAATAATTTCAACTGTCACTGGGGGGAAGGGAGCTTTTTTGCCTCAGGATAAAAAACCTAAAGGTAAATCTAAAAGCTTCTAACCGTTTTCGTTCCTTTCGACATAATAAGGAACAGAAATCTAATCCTTCCCCAAAAGAATATGTTTCCAATTGGAAGCCTTCCTCAAATTGGAACAAATCCAAGCCTTTTAAGAGATCAAAGCCAGCCCCCAAGTCCGCATAAAGGTGCGGCCCTCATTCCAGCTCAGCTGGTAAGGGGCAGATTAAAATTCTTCAAAGATGTTTGGATCAATTTGGTCCAAAATCATTGGATTCAGAGTATTGTCTCTCAGTGGTACAGAATAGGATTCAGAGTAAGACCACCTGTGAGAATATTTTTTTCTCTCACGCATTCTAGTGAACCCAGTAAAGGCTCAGGCTTTCCTGAAGTGTATTTCAGACCTGGAGTTATCAGGGGTAATCATGTCAGTTCCGTTTCAGGAACAGAGCCTGGGGTTTTATTCAAATCTATTCATTGTCCCAAAGAAAGAAAATTCATTCAGACCAGTTTTGGATCTAAAGATTTTGAATCGATATGTAAGAGTACCAACTTTCAAGATGGTGACTATAAGGACTATTCTGTCTTTTGTTCAGCAAGGGCATTATATGTCCACAATAGACTTACAGGATGCATATCTTCATATTCCGATTCATCCGGATCACTATCAGTTCCTGAAATTCTCTTTTCTAGACAAGCATTACCAATTTGTTGCTCTTCCTTTTGGCCTAGCAACAGCTCCAAGAATCTTTTCAAAGGTTCTCGGTGCCCTACTCTCTGTAATCAGAGAGCAGGGTATTGCAGTGTTTCCTTATTTGGACGATATCTTGGTACTCGCCCAGTCTTTACGTTCTGCAGAATCTCACGTGAATCAACTAGTGTTGTTTCTTCAAAGACATGGTTGGAGGATCAATTTACCAAAACGTTCTTTGATTCCTCAGACAAAGGTTACCTTTTTAGGTTTCCAGATAGATTCAGTGTCCATGAATTTGTCTCTAACAGACAAGAGACGTTTAAAATTGGTTGCAGCCTGTCGGAACCTTCAGTCTCAGTCATTCCCTTCAGTAGCTATGTGCATGGAAGTTTTAGGTCTCATGACTGCAGCATCGGACACGATCCCCTTTGCTTGTTTTCAAATGAGACCTCTCCAGCTTTGTATGCTGAACCAATGGTGCAGGGATTATACAATTATACATTGTATACATACAATTAATATCCTTAAATCCCAAGGTTCGACTTTCTCTGACTTGGTGGTTATATCACCATCGTATAATTTTAGGGGCCTCTTTCGTTCGTCCAACCTGGACTGTGATCACAACAGATGCGAGTCTTTCAGGTTGGGGAGCTGTTTGGGGATCTCTGACAGCACAAGGGGTTTGGAAACCTCAAGAGGCGAGATTACCAATCAATATTTTGGAACTCCGTGCAATTCTCAGGGTTCTTCAGTTTTGGCCTCTGTTGAAGAGAGAACCGTTCATTTGTTTTCAGACAGACAATATCACAACTGTGGCATATGTCAATCATTAGGTTGGGACTCACAGTCCTCAAGCTATGAAAGAAGTATCTCGGATACTTGTTTGGGTGGAATCCAGCTCCTGTCTAATTTCTACGGTTCATATCCCAGGTATAGACAATTGGGAAGCGGATTATCTCAGTCGTCAGACTTTACATCCGGGAGAATGGTCTCTTCACCCAGATGTTGGTCTCTTCACCCAGATGTGTTTTCTCAAATTGTTCAGATGTGGGGGCTTCCAGAAATAGATCTGATGGCTTCTCATCTAAACAAGAAACTTCCCAGGTACCTGTCCAGGTCCAGGGATCCTTAGGCGGAAGCAGTGGATGTGTTGACACTTCCTTGGTGTTATCAACCTGCTTTTATTTTCCCGCCTCTAGTTCTTCTTCCAAGAGTGATCTCCAAAATCATCATGGAGCAATTGTTTGTGCTGCTGGTGACTCCAGCATGGCCTCACAGGTTTTGGTATGCGGATGTTGTTCCGATGTGCAGTTGCCAACCTTGGCCACTTCCATTAAGGCCAGACCTTCTATCTCAAGGTCCGTTTTTCCATCAGGATCTCAAATCATTAAATTTGATGGTATGGAATTTGAATGCTTAGTGTTTAGTCATAGGGGTTTCTCTGACTCAGTGATTAATACTATGTTGCAGGCTCGTAAATCTATTTCTAGAAAGATTTATTATCGAGTTTGGAAGACTTATATAGTTTCTTCAGGATGGTTTGGATAAAGGTTTGTCTGCAAGTTCCTTGAAAGGACAAATCTCTGCTCTTTCTGTTTTATTCCACAGGAAAATTTCTAAACTTCCTGATATTCATTGTTTTGTACAGGCTTTGGTTCGTATCAAGCCTGTCAATAAATCAATCTCTCCTCCTTGGAGTCTTAATTTGGTTTTGAAGGCTTTACAGGCTCCTCCATTTGAGCCTAGGCATTCTTTGGCCATTAAACTACTTTTCTGGAAAGTGTTGTTCCTTTTGGCCATCTCTTCTGCTAGAAGAGTTTCTGAATTATCCGCTCTCTCTTGTGAATCTCCTTTTCTGATTTTTCATCAGGATAAGGCAGTTTTGCAGACTTCATTTAAATTCTTACCTAAGGTTGTGAATTCTAACAATATTAATAGAGAAATTGTTGTCCCTTCTTTGTGTCCTAATCCTAAGAATTCTTTGGAGAGATCTTTACATTCTTTGGATGTGGTGAGAGCTCTGAAATATTATGATGAAGCCACTAAAGATTTCAGGAAGACTTCTAGTCTATTCGTTATCTTTTCTGGTTCCAGTAAAGGTCAGAAGGCTTCTGCTGTTTCTTTGGCATCGTGGTTAAAGCTTTTGATTCATCAAGCTTATTTGGCGTTGGGTAAAACCCTGCCTCAGAGAATTACAGCTCATTCTACTAGATCAGTTTCCACTTCTTGGGCTTTTAAGAATAAAGCTACGGTTGATCAGATTTGCAAAGCAGCATCTTGGTCTTCTTTGCATACATTTACTAAATTCTACCATTTTAATGTGTTTGCTTCTTTGGAAGCAGTTTTTGGTAGGAAAGTTCTTCGGGCAGCTGTTTCAGTTTGATTCTTCTGCTTATGATTTAAGTTTTTCTTTTTCTTTTTTGAGAATAAACTTATATTTGGGTTGTGGATTTATTTTTTTCAGTGAAATGGCTGTTTTTATTTTGTCCCTCCCTCTCTAGTGACTCTTGCGTGGAGTTCCACATCTTGGGTATTGCTATCCCATACGTCACTAGCTCATGGACTCTTGCCAATTACATGAAAGAAAACATAATTTATGTAAGAACTTACCTGATAAATTAATTTCTTTCATATTGGCAAGAGTCCATGAGGCCCACCCCTTTTTATGGTGGTTATGATTTGTTTGTATAAAGCACAATTATTTCCACATTCCTTTGTTGATGCTTTTTACTCCTTTCTTTATCACCCCACTTCTTGGCTATTCGTTAAACTGAATTGTGGGTGTGGTGAGGGGTGTATTTATAGGTATTTTGAGGTTTGGGAAACTTTGCCCCTCCTGGTAGGATTGTATATCTCATATGTCATTAGCTCATGGACTCTTGCCAATATGAAAGAAATTAATTTATCAGGTAAATTCTTACATAAATTATGTTTTTTTAGTGTTAGTTTTTTTTTATTTTGGGGGGTGGGTGGTTTTACTGTTAGAAGGGGGACTTAGTATTTTTTAAGGAAAAAAACTGTATAATTTAGGGCAATGCCCTACAAAGGGCTATTGGTAGTTTAGTATTAAATTATGGGTGTTTTTTTCTTTTAAGGGGGGGATTAGGTTTAATTTTTTTTATTTTTGTTCATTTGGTTTATTATTTTATGTAATGTTAGGCTTTTTTATTTTTTGTAATCTTAGATTAATATAAATTTAGTTTTTTTTATTTTTAAGTAATTTTTTTTTTTAATTGTAACAGTATTTTTTAAATTTAGGTAATTGGTGTTAATTTAGGGGGCTTAGTAATTTAATTAGTTATTTACTTTGTGGGGGTTTGGTGGATTAGGGGTTAATATATTTATTAGGATTATTGTGTGGGTTTGGCGGATTAAGGGTTAATAGTTTTATTAGGTTTGTTGCGATGTGGGTTAATGGTGAATTAAGGGTTAATATACTTTATAAGATTTATTGTGATGTGGGTTAATGGCGGATTAGGGGTTAATAGTTTTATTAGGTAGATCGCGATGTGGGTGATTTGCGGATTAGGGGTTAATAGTTTAATTAGGCTTACTGCATTGTGGGGTGGGGGGTTGTCGGTTTAGGGGTTAATACTTTTATTATTAGTTCCGATATGGGTTTCATTGTGGATATAGGGGTTTTACGTGTCGGGTTTATTTATGGGAGGCGGGTTAGACTTTTACGGGATATTTTACTTTTTTTTTTTTCTTTCTTAAGCACCGGCAGTTTCTAAAGTGCCGTAAGTCACTGGCGACTACAGAAATTTGTATTTACCCTCATTTCTGGACATCGCTAGTTTATCTGACTTACGGCACTTTATGAACTGCTGGCAGGGTTTGTGTAATACCCCAATGTGCAAGGTGAAATTACGGGCGGCGAGGGTTTCAGCAGTTGCGCTAAAGCTTGCGCCGTATATGTAATCTCGCCCAGATGTGTTCAGATTGTTCCAGATTGCATCACTGTTTTGGAACTGACTTTAACTATGTGTTTAACTGCTTTACAGTGGTTAAGCACCATAATACCCAAGCAATTGTGCAATAACAAAATTAATTTTCTTTTTGCATGTTCATGTCCCATTAAGGAGCAGGGCTAATGAACATATTTTAGAAAGTGTATTAATTAAAAAAGTAATATAAATTTATGTGAAAGCACTTTAGATGAACAATTATTTTGCAAGATATAAATAAAAAAATATTTATATTGCACTCAGTGGATTATCATAATGATGACAGCCCCCTCTGGCTTCCATGGAGTTAAACCTATAATGCTCATCATACATTGAGATTGTCACCTGCAAAATGATTACATCTGGATATTGTGGGCAGCTAATACTGGAGTACACACTATGGGCCAGATTACAAGTGGAGTGCTAAATATCTCTTTCTAAAAGGTGATATTTGCGCTCCATTTTGTATTACCAGCGCATGCTAATCTGTGCTGGTATTACAAGTTTTCAGCAAAGCGAACGTGGCCTTGTGTTCGCATTGCTGGGAACCATTATGCTCACGAGAGTGCGCTTCCATAGGCTCCTATGGGAGCCTCGTTCTGATACTGTCAGACACAGCATGAGAACTAGCGCAGCGAAGGGGGTAAGTAGCGCAGTGATGGTAGCAAATATAAATATGAATGTATATGCTTATCTATACTATAATTGCATTTGTAACGCGTCCGTCGGTGTCGCCAGTTGCGCACGCAGCCAAAAGAATCCACCTGAATGCAGCGTAGGCAAACAAAGCCTTTAAAAAAAGAAAAGATTATTGCGATGTGGGGGTTTGTCGGTTTAGGGGTTAATAGGTTAATTAGGTTTATTGCGATGTGGGGGGTTGGCAGTTTAGGGGTTAATATTTTAATTATGTTATATGCGGATTAGGAGTTAATTACTTTATTATTTTGAAATATTGGTGATTTCGGTGTTTGGTAATACTTTGTGCGGGAGGTTAGTTTTTTTTTGTTATCTTTTGTGCGGGCGGTTAGGTTTTCTTTATTTCTTGTGGGCGTTTACGTGTTTTTTGTTGTTTCGTGCAGGCGGTTGGGTGTTTTTTCCCCCCGTGTTTTATCCAGGGTGGATTCTTTCATCACCCTACCATTTTTGGAATCCACCTGGATGCAGCGTAGGCAATCAAAGCCTTAAAAAAACAAAAAAACAAGCAACCGCCCGCATGCAACAATGAAAAAACACGTAACCGCCCACAAGAAATAAAGAAAACCTAACTGCACGCACAAAGTATAACAATAAAAAAACAAACCTCCCGCACGAAGCATTAACAAATACCGAAACCACCAATATCGCAAAATGATAACGTTATTAACTCCTAATCCGCAAATAACATAATTAAAATATTAACCCCTAAACCTAAGCCTACCCAAAATAAAAACACCCCCTAATCTAAATTAAACTACCAATAGCCCTTAAAAGGCCCTTTTGTAGGGCATCGCCCTAAGTTAAACAGCTCTTTTACATTTAAAAAATACTAAGTCTCCCCTAACAGTAAAAACCCCCAACCTACCAACCCCCCATAATAAAAAAACCTAACACTAAAAAAAACTAAACTACCCATTGCCCCTAAAGGGGCATTTGTATGGGCGTTGCTTTTAAAAGGGCATTCAGCTCTTTTACTCCCCTTAAAAGAGCAATCAGCTCTTTTACAGCCCATTAAATCCCTAATCTTAAAAAAAAAATAACAACAAAACAAAATTAAAAAAAAATCCTAAAGCTTACACTAAGCCCCAAATAGGTACTTATCGTTCCTGAAGTCCGGCGGAGAAGGTCTTCTTCCAGACGGCTCCATCATTTTCTATCTTCATCCGGAGCGAAGGTGGTGAAGAGCAGAGGTGCGGAGCTGGCTTCCCCGATGCACGGATCCTCAGCGGCGGTCTTCAGTGGTGGCGGTACTCATTTGCGTGGATTGGCTGATTTCAAAATTTCAGCCAAAATAAATGCAAGTTACCCTAAATTGAATGTGGTACCTTGCATTCAATTTTCAGTGTACACCGGAGATCGGATGAAGAGGAGCCTCGACGCCGCTGAAGATTGCCGCCGTTGAAGACCGCCGATCCGGATCCACGCATCGGGGAAGACCACTCCGCACCTCTGCTCTGCGCCGCCTTTGCTCCAGATGAAGATAGAAGATGATGGAGCCGCCTGGAAGAAGACCTTCACCGCCGGACTTCAGGCACGGTGAGTACCTATTTGGAGCTTAGCTTTAGGATTTTTTTTAAATTTTGTTTTGTTGTTATTTTTTTTTTAAGATTAGGGATTTACTGGGCTGTAAAAGAGCTGATTACCCTTTTAAGGGCAGTAAAAGAGCTGAATGCCCTTTTAAGGGCAATGTCCATACAAATGCCCCTTTAGGGGCAATGGATAGTGTAGGTTTTTTGAGTGTTAGTTTTTTTTATTTTGGGTAGGTTGGTTGGGTGAGGGAGTTTACTGTTAGGGGGTAATTTGTATTTTTTTTTTAAGTAAAAGAGCTGTTTAACTTAATGTTTAACTTAAAAATGTTACATTTTGTAAATAAAAAACTATAATGCCCTCTATTTTGAGGGCATTTGAGGCACTTTTAGAAAATAAACCAGAGATTGGATCTCTGGTTAATTTTCTGAGCGCTAATTGCTACCACGAGCTTACGGTAGCAATAACCAGCCACTTGTAATGGCTGGTTAATTATCGTGCTCCTGCAAACAGGCAAATTTGCCCATTTGCGGGAGCGTGATAAATTAGCGCTCCACTTGTAATCTAGCCCTATATTTGCCTATGATATTCCAGCCATGAGATTTTGCTAAGCAATCTTGTGCCTATGATCAGGTAACATAATCACAAGTACATTAATAAAGCACATCACATATAGCACATATGCTAGAAGAGATGTGCCAAATTCTATTTATACCATTGTAATAATATTAGTCTGTACAACTACTGTATAGAACATATTTTATTCTATTTCACAAAATGATATAACAAAGAACATGTTGCACAATTAACACTTTAGTGACAGCACTTGAAATCCAACTCTGAATTGTAGTTTAAAAATCTGGATTTTTATAAGATGATGGATACATTTTATAGACCAGTTGTGTACCCACAAATGTCAACTAGCAAAATCACAACACAAATGTGTACAATGCAGGCACAGTTCCATCCTGTTCCAGAGGAGACTATCTGTCCATGAAATAGTCAGATTCAGATTAAAGAGATAGAAGCAATGAATTACAATAGTCATGTCCTGCTATATTTTCTAATCAGAAGAAACCAAACCCATTACCTGGTAGTAAACTGAGTATTAAAGGACATTAAAGTCTTTGTTGTATCTAAAGAGGGTTGCCAGCTGTATTCTGCATAATATTTTTTTATTTGTGGTTGTGGTGAGACTTAGACCATAAGTCTGCAGCTCCTGTCAATAATATCCCCAGATGCAATTTTAAAGCATGGGCAGAATTACTTTATTTGGCATTTGTTTACTAAATGTATACCAAAAATTGCCACAGGCACCCACATTCCGCTTTTTTGTGTTGGAGTAATTTGTGCAATACATAAATATTTGGATTACACATAATTCCAGTCCAATAAATAGTCTAATGTCTTTGACTATGGTGCTTAATAAATTTTGCCCAAACCTATCAATTTCATATTAGGCCCAATCTTCAATGTCTGTGAATTGTATGCCCATGACCTCAGATCAGACCTGTTGTCTTGCAGCTCCAATCAGACATATGCCCTCATAAGATCTCAAATCAGACCTGTTGTCCTTTAACTCAAATCAGATATATGCCCACATAACACTTCAGATCAGACCTGTTGTTCTGTAATTCCATTCAGCCATGCCCACAGGAGCCCTCAGATGAGACCTGTTGTCCTGTAACTTCAATCAGCCATGCCCACATAACACCTCAGATCATACCTGTTGTCCTGTAACTTCAATCAGCCATGCCCACATAACACCTCAGATCATACCTGTTGTTCTGTATCTCCAATCAGCCATATGCCCACATAACACCTCAGATCATACCTGTTGTTCTGTATCTCCAATCAGCCATATGCCCACATAACACCTCAGATCATACCTGTTGTCCTGTAACTTCAATCAGCCATGCCCACATAACACCTCAGATCATACCTGTTGTTCTGTATCTCCAATCAGCCATATTCCCACATAACACCTCAGATCATACCTGTTGTTCTGTATCTCCAATCAGTCATATGCCCACATAACACCTCAGATCATACCTGCTGTTCTGTATCTCCAATCAGCCATATGCCCACATAACACCTCAGATCATACCTGTTGTTCTGTATCTCCAATCAGTCATATGCCCACATAACACCTCAGATCATACCTGTTGTTCTGTATCTCCAATCAGCCATATGCCCACATAACACCTCAGATCATACCTGTTGTTCTGTATCTCCAATCAGTCATATGCCCACATAACACCTCGGTTCACACTTGTTCTGTAATTCCAATCAGCTATATGCCAAGATCACACTTGTTGTTCTGTTATTCTAATCAGCCATATGCCCACATCACTCCTCAGATCACACCTGTTGTCCTGTAATTCCAATCAGCCATATGCCCACAGGAGACAAAAGATATGACAGCATCACACAGAAATAGGTAAAAACCTATTTCTGTGTGGTGCTGTCACATATCCTAGCAATTTGGAGAAGACCGATACTCCATTGTGATCTGCACACCATAAAACTACTTTACAAGGGCACCAGACTCCCCTGTCTGCTTGCTGCATCAATATGCCCACAGGAGACCTCAGATCAGACCTGTTGTCCTGTAACTTCAATCAGCCATATTCCCACATAACACCTCAGATCAGACCTGTTGTCCTGTAACTTCAATCAGCCATATTCCCACATAAAACCTCAGATCAGACCTGTTGTCCTGTAACTTCAATCAGCCATATTCCCACATAACAGCTCAGATCAGACCTGTTGTTTGGTATCTCCAATCATTTAACCGACCTCAGATCAGACCCATTCCCTGCATCCCCAGTAAGATATATGTTCATGCTAAACCCCAGACCCAATCAGTTTAGTGTTCATTTTTTAGACAGTCACGATGTAGGACTCTCTGATTAAAGAGACACCATGTAATTTTAAACAACTTTCTAATTTACTTTTATAATCAAATGTGCTTTGTTCTCTTGTTATTCTTAGTTGAAAACGAAACCTAGGTAGGCTCATATGCTATATTATGAACCCTTGAATGCCTCCTCTTATCTGAATGCATTTGACCGTTTTTCACAGCTAGAGTGCGTTAGTTCATGTGTTTTACATATATAACATTCTGCTCACGCGTGAAATTATTTAAGAGTCAGCACTAATTACCTGAAATGCAAGTCTGTCAAAAGATCTGAGATAATGAGGTAGTCTGCAGAGGCTTAGAAACAAGGTAACCACCGAGGTAAAAAGTATATTAATTTAACAGCATTGGTTGGGAATGGTAAATAAAGGGATTGTCTATCTTTTTAAACAACAACACTACATGTAACTATTTTCTGTGCTGAAGATTTTTTTTTTTTGTGGGGCATATAGGTGCCAACCATTAAACTTGTGTGAGTTGTCCTTTTATATATATATAATTATATATCATTATATATAAACCATTTGCACAGCATTTAAACTTCCCCAAATCAATTAGTAGTAAACATCCTTAGCCTTTAGAGTGTCTATAACTGGCACTAAAGCTTCACAGAAGATAAACTATGGCCCCATACAATTAGTTCACATCATCTAAAGATGTAAATGTTAATTTACCTTGTGCCATTGTGGCCACTGGTGATATTTGCACGTTTGTCTTGTTGTTCGGTTAATACTGTTGCAAAAATGAATATTCTAGTAAGATTGATCTGTAAGGGATCTAATTAGTGTAAATGCGCACATCTGTCTATGTGCCCATCTCTACAGATACCAACATCAATGAATAAAAACTGTATAGAAATCAGACAATTATCATTGGTAATAACACATTTTCCCATTTACTTACATTACATGAGAGATTTAATACGCATTGGTTTGGCAACATTTTGGAGATTGGACATTATTTTTTGTTAAATTTGATTACAAAATTCAAGAGTAAACAAATATCCCAAAGTAATTGCTGCATCTGGAAGGAAACAGCAGGGGGGGGGGGGGGGAGACAGAGAAGAAATATAGTTTATAGAATCGTTCTCATCTGGAGGTTGGGCATAGATGGGTCTGATCTCAGAATGACAAATAATCTTGATATGAATGGAATAGGTACAGGACAATGTGATCAGGTTTTACTGGCTGAGCTGATGTGCCTAGTCTATGTGTTCTATGTAAAGGCAGAAAGATAATCTGATGCTGAAGGGGTTAATATATCAACTATATTATTAATTAGATCATCTATAACTGAGCACCTGAGATTTGCGGAATGGTCAACTCAATATATAGGCAGATTTCTTAAAATATGAGAGTTTAGGTGTTATCATAAACCACTGATTAGGAAATGGTACATTTAACAGTCAGCAGCCTAATGCAAACAGTAACATTACTATGCAAGTATGTCAGTAGTGTAACAACAATACAATACATAACAAAACCAAACATAGCAGGACAAGGGCACATCAGTAGCAGATTCTGTGTGCTGCTTACACATTCCCTTTAAGAAGTTGAAGGTAAGGAAGAAAAAGTAGCTACTTCCTTTTTGTTAGTAGATTCTCACAATCGTACAGCCAGATCTCCAATTGCACTAAGGGATGTGGTATTTCCCCACCTGTGACTGAACCCCAGTCAGTTTCATTGTTCATCCTGAGAGGAAGTGGGATCCCTTCTCATAGGATTCCCCTACAGTTTTCTTTATCCCATCCAACCCCGATGAGGGTAGGATGGGGGTCTCTGTTCAGCAGATGCTGCAGCTGTTTGTTTTGCTCATGGGGGGTTTGGTGCTGACATCGTTGGGTATGGTTTCTCTTCTCCTCCTCAGTGCTGGGCTCAGCCGGCTAGGAAGGTTGACTTCCCTTAGCATTACCCTAAAGATCTCAGTCACATTAAAGTTCTCCTTAGCAGAAGTCTCCAGCAACCGGCTGTTCCACTCCATTTCCACAGTGGAGAGGACCTCATCCCATGGTACCTTCTGTATGGTACCCTCATCCTTCTTGTTGCCCACTACAACAATGGGTGGACTTTTATCTTGCTTGGCTTCCAGGATCTCCTCTCTTAATCTCTTCACATTCTCAAAAGAGTCTGGATCGTCCACTGCATACACCAGAACAAAAGCATCTCCACTTTGCATGCTCAGCTTTCTCATGGCAGGGAACTCATAGCTCCCACTTGTGTCCAGGATCTCAATTTTCACCTCAGTGCCCCCTGCAGTGTCATATTCCGTGCTGTGCAACTCTTCCACTGTCCTCCTGTGCTTGGGGTCAAACGTATCCTGCAAAAAGCGTCTGATCAGTGAAGTCTTCCCCACCCCTGCTGCCCCCAAGAACACCAACCGGACCTGATTCTTCTCCTTTACTGTGAGTGACATATCTGCAGGGAGATGGGGGTAAGAGTCCTGAAGTACTGGGGTAGGGGGAGATGGGGAGGTCTGAGCACAGATGTACAGGAGAGGGAACTGATGCTCAGAGTTGGAACAGCTTGTGTAGAATTGCTATTTATTATTATTTTCCTGAGTGAAGTCACTCTGTCTCTGTCCAATCGGACTCTGCTGCCTGAGGCTGGGTAGTAAGGAGGGGACCTGTCACCCCCCTGCTTTTCTCTGACTCCAGTGTGTTTGTATAAGAGAATCTGCTCTTAACATCTTCACTACTGAAATGAATGCAACAAATGCACCAAAGCAGGACATTATACTCATTTGTATTCCACCTACCTGCTAAAACGATGGTGTTTTCAAATGAATTGCATTCTCCTCAATAAATATTCATGTGCTGAATAAACAAACTTTTTCTTATCAAATATGTAGAAACTGGTCCTTCACCAACAATAAAACCAATCTATCAATGCACAGTTAATTCCGATCAATTTCCCATAAAAAATATTGTTATCTATATTATTTTTTTTATTTTACATTGGAATGTATTTTTTGATCATGTTTCTAGATGATGGACATTATTGTGCATGTTTTTTTTTAGTACAAGCTTCCTGTAAACAAATTTATTTTATTTAATAACCCATAATCTCTCTTATTTTTTGGAGACAATTGGTTTAGAAATCTCTTAAAGCTACCAACATCCGAAACCTATTTATCTGAATTATAAGATTACTACACATTTCATAAACCAATTTGTGTGCATCTTGCAAGATTCATCCGATTCAATAAATATAACATCAATTTTTAGTGAATCTGCTGCACATAGGAAAGTCTGGACTCATAGTTATTGGGGTGTGGATATGTATTTAAAAAAATTAAAGGGACATGAAATTCAAAATTAAACTTTCATGGTTCAGATAGACTGTGGACTTTTATTTACCTCTGTTATTAATTGTACTTTGTTTTCTGGGATCTTTTGTTGAAAATCATATTTAGACATGCTCAGGAGCAGCAATGACTGGTGGCTATACACATATGCCTCTTGTCATTGGCGCAGACTTTAAAGAGACATAAACCCAGGTTTTTTCTTTCATGATTAAGATAGAACATACAATTTTAAACAACTTTCTAATTTATTTATATTATCAAATGTTCTTCGTTTTCTTGTTATCCTTTATTGAGAAGCAGAAAAGTAAGCTCAGGAGAGTGCACGTCTGCCACACTATATGGCAGCAGTTTTGCAAGAATGTTATACATTAACAAGAGCTCTAGATAGCAGCACTATTTCCTGTCATGTACTGCTTCAAATATGTGAACACTGCTTATCTTGTATCTCTTTAGCAAAGAATAACACAAGAACAAAGCAAATCTGATAATAGAAGTAAATTGGAAACCTTTATAAATTGTATTCTTTATGTGAATCATGAAAGAAACATTTTGGGTTTCATGTCCCTTTAACTATGTGTTTAATTAATTTGCAGGGGTTAACACATAGTTATATTCAACAGTGCAATAATAAAATGCTCTAACACAGAGCATTTTATTTTTGCATTTTTGTGTCCATTGAACAACTAACATTTAGCAGGTTACAATGCAATGATGGGGTCTTCCAGTAATTTCTAAATAGCAAAAGCCAGTTTCCCCCTCTCAAACAAAGATCATCTCTCCATATAGACAGAAATACAGCAGCCAGCAGCAGTAGCTACCCCTCCCCACCATATACACACAAGCTGATGAGCAGTATGTAGACTGTGGGCAGTAGAGCCATCCTGTCTCTTATCTGGTTGCTTATGTCATGTTGATAAGGTTTTTATCTGCCAGAAACCTGCAGCTGCCTCATTAGGTCTCCGGCTACCAAGGAGAAGCCCCTGACCCAGGAGGGGGAGGGCTGCCCAGACTAGCAATCGTGTGCACAGCAGACGTTCATCATTTTACATTATATTCATTCAGTACATCCATACTCCAAACTGTCACAGTCTTCACATGAGTTCATTATGCAAAATGTCCCTACACAGCTCTCAGCTCTATATAGAAAGTGTATGTGATATGTGGCATGTGCATATAGGGCTCCACTGACCTCTCCAGCTTACCTGGCCCCACCAGTTGCTAGGAGATTTTATGCAGCAAAATTCACTAAAGATAAGACAGATGATTGAACTTTAGTTAGTTAATCAGTTGTGTAGAATAGCATAGTGTCTGGTTCTGATATAGTAGATGAGCACAGTAAGTCTTAATGTCTGGCCTTGACAATAATTGAATGCAGTAAGGGGCTGCCTCTGACTTTGACAATGGGTAAGTTCAATAACCAGCTGTGTCTGACTTGCAAGTGGATAAGTGGCAGCATATGGCCTTGTCAGTGGATAAATGCAAGAAGTGGCAGTGTCTGGCCTTGAGGTTGGGTAAGTGCTACAAGTATCAATGTATGGCCTTGAAGATGAGTCAGTGCAACAAGTATCAGAGCCCCAGTACAAGAACACACCCACCTGCTCCACCACTGACCTGTAACCCACCATAATAGACCCCAGATCACAGACAGGACACTCTTGTTCCCTTTCCTACATCACACTCACTGTTTTATCTGCCAAACCCACTGTTTCACTTCCCAGATCAGACTCCCCACAAAGTTTATCAGATCCAACCTACTCAGCCTACAACAGATCAGTCATTCACAGAATCCTCCTCCTGCCCTTCTGATCATACTCACATGGGATCTCCCTCTCCTCCTGCCCTTACAGATCATACTCACATGGTATCGCCCTCTCCTCCTGCCCCTACTGATCATACTCATATGCTATCTCCCTCTTCTACTGCCGTACTGATCATACTCACATGCGATCTCCCTCTCCTCCTGACCCTACTGATCATACTCACATGGTATCTCCCTCTCCTCCTGACCCTACTGATCATACTCGTATGCTATCTCCCTCTTCTACTGCCGTACTGATCATACTCACATGCGATCTCCCTCTCCTCCTGACCCTACTGATCATACTCACATGGGATCTCCCTCTCCTCCTGCCCCTACTGATCATATTCACATGAGATCTCCCTCTCCTCCTGACCCTACTGATCATACTCATATGCTATCTCCCTCTTCTACTGCCGTACTGATCATACTCACATGAGATCTCCCTCTCCTCCTGACCCTACTGATCATACTCACATTGGATCTCCCTCTCCTCCTGCCCCTACTGATCATATTCACATGAGATCTCCCTCTCCTCCTGACCCTACTGATCATACTCATATGCTATCTCCCTCTCCTACTGCCCCTACTGATCATACTTACATGGGATCTCCCTAAACTCCTGCCCCTACTGATCATACTCACATAGTATCTCCCTCTCCACCTGCCCCTACTGATCATAATCACATGGGATCTACCTCTCCTCCTGCCTCTACTGATCATACTCATATGGGATCTCCCTCTTCTACTGCCCCTACTGATCATACTCACATGGGATCTCCCTCTCCTCCTGCCCCTACTGATCATGCTTACATGGGATCTCCCTAAACTCCTGCCCCTACTGATCATACTCACATAGTATCTCCCTCTCCTCCTGCCCCTACTGATCCTACTCACATAGGATCTCCCTTTCCTCCTGCCCCTACTGATCCTACTCATGGGATCTCCCTCTCCTCCTGCCTCTTCTGATCATACTCACATGGGATCTCCCTCTCCTCCTGCCCCTCCTGATCCTATTCACATGCTTTCTGCTGGTTTGAAATGCTGATTTTGAATTTTCTCAGTGGAAAGTATTGGCTACATTCAAATGGCAAATCTTGGCTTGAGAATGCTGCATTAACAGTTGACCATCCCTTACATCATGAGGATCTCACATGGGATCTCCCTCTCCTCCTGCCCCTACTGATCCTACTCACCTGGGATCTCCCTCTCCTCCTGTCCCTACTCATCATACTCACATGGTATCTCCCTCTCCTCCTGCCCCTACTGATCATTCTCACATGGGATCTCCCTCTCCTCTTGTCCCTACTGATCATACTCAAATGGGATCTCCCTCTCCTCCTACCCCTACTGATCATAATCACATGGGATCTACCTCTCCTCCTGCCTCTACTGATCATACTCATATGGGCTCTCCCTCTTCTACTGCTCCTACTGATCATACTCATATGGGATCTCCCTCTCCTCCTGCCCCTACTGATCATACTCACATGGGATCTCCCTTTCCTCTTGCCCCTATTGATTATACTGACATAGTATCTCCCTCCTCCTCCTGCCCCTACTGATCATACTCACATGGTATCTCCCTCTCCTCCTGCCTCTACTGATCATATTCATATGGGATCTCCCTCTTCTACTGCCCCTTCTGATCATACTCACATAGTATCTCCCTCTTCTACTGGCCCTACTGATCATACTCACATGGGATTTCCCTCTCCTCCTGCCTCTACTGATCATACTCATATGGGATCTCCCTCTTCTACTGCCCCTACTGATCATACTCATATGGGATCTGCCTCTCCTCCTGACCCTACTGATCATACTCACATAGTATCTCCCTCTTCCTCCTGCCCCTACTGATAATACTCACATGGGATCTCCCAATTCTACTGCCCCTACTGATCATACTCACATGGTATTTCCCTCTTCTACTGCCCCTACTGATCATACTCACATGGGATCTCCCTCTCCTCCTGCCCCTACTGATCATACTCACATGGGAGCTCCCTTTCCTCCTGCGCCTACTGATCATACTCACATGGTATCTCCCTCCTCCTCCTACCCCTACTGATCATACTCACATGGGATCTCCCTCATCTACCGCCCCTCAGCAGTCTTTATGGTTATATTGTTATGTGTATGAGTCTCCTCTGTCACTGTATAATTTACTTTACATTTTGTACTCTGCTGGAGCACGGATTCATCATTCAGAACTTTCTCAAATTTACCCTGACATTAACTCCTGAGAAGCCGGTGAAGTGTTAAGAATTATGGTTGAATTATTTGATGTAATCTGACTTGACAAGTGACCTTTCAAATGACAAACCAACCATTCATTTTTGAACAGCTGACATAATGAACGTAGCACCCCTAACTACAGCAGATACCCTGAAAGGTAGCTGGAGGATGACCCTGAATCTTTTCCTTCTGTCATATAATTGTCAGGGTCATAGACAGGAAGTTTATAATAATTTATCACATCCAGTCTATCTATCTATCCATACATACATACGCACGTACACACATACACGTACAAACACTTATACACACATACATACATACACACATACATACACACACAAACTTATACACACATACATACACAAACACACACACTTATACACACATACATACATACACAAACACACACGCTTATACACACACACATACATACACAAACACACACACTTATACACAAATACATACACACACATACATGCATACATACATACAGACAGACAAACATACATACATGCACACACACAAACACACACACTTATACATACATACAGACAAACATAAATACACATACATTCTCACACATACATACATACACAAACACACACACTTATACACACATACATACACACACATACATATACACACACACACATATACACATACATATACACACATATATACACACACATACATACATATACACATATACATACACACACACACATACATACACATACATACATACAGACAAACATACATACACATACATACACACACACATACATATACACACATACATACACACACATACATACATATACACACATACATACACATACATACATACATACAGACAAACATACATACACACACACATATATATACACACATACAGCGGGGCAAAAGTATTTAGTCAGCCACCAATTGTGCAAGCTCTCCCACTTAAGAAGATGAGAGAGGCCTGTAATTTTCATCATAGGTATACCTCAACTATGAGAGATAAAATGTGGAAACAAATCCAGACAATCACATTGTCTGATTTGGGAAGAATTTATTTGCATATTATGGTGGAAAATAAGTATTTGGTCACCTACAAACAAGCAAGATTTCTGGCTCTCACAGACCTGTATCTTCTTCTTTAAGAGGCTCCTCTGTCCTCCACTCGTTACTTGTATTAATGGCACCTGTTTGAACTTGTTATCAGTATAAAAGACACCTGTCCACAACCTCAAACAGTCACACTCCAAACTCCACTATGGTGAAGACCAAAGAGCTGTCGAAGGACACCAGAAACAAAATTGTAGACCTGCACTAGGCTGGGAAGACTGAATCTGCAATAGGCAAGCAGCTTTGTGTGAAGAAATCAACTGTGGGAGCAATAATTAGAAAATGGAAGACATACAAGACCACTGATAATCTCCCTCGATCTGGGGCTCCACGCAAGATCTCACCCCGTGGGGTCAAAATGATCACAAGAACGGTGAGCAAACATCCCAGAACCACACGGGGGATCTAGTGAATGACCTGCAGAGAGCTGGGACCAACGTAACAAAGGCTACCATCAGTAACACACTACGCCGCCAGGGACTCAGATCCTGCAGTGACAGACGTGTCCCCCTGCTTAAGCCAGTACATGTCCGGGCCCATCTGAAGTATGCTAGAGAGCATTTGGATGATCCAGAAGCGGATTGGGAGAATGTCATATGGTCAGATGAAATCAAAGTAGAACTGTTTGGTAGAGACACAACTCGTCGTGTTTGGAGGAGAGAGAAAGCTGAGTTGCAACCAAACAACACTATACCCACTGTGAAGCATGGGGGTGGCAACATCATGCTTTGGGGCTGTTTCTCTGCAAAGGGAACAGGACGACTGATCCCTGTACATGAAAGAATTAATGGGGCCATGTATCGTGAGATTTTGAGTGCAAACCTCCTTCCATCAGCAAGGGCATTGAAGATGAAACATGGCTGGGTCTTTCAGCATGACAATGATCCCAAACACACCGCCCGGGCAACAAAGGAGTGGTTTCGTAAGAAGCATTTCAAGGTCCTGGAGTGGCCTAGCCAGTCTCCAGATCTCAACCCCATAGAAAACCTTTGGAGGGAGTTGAAAGTCTGTGTTGCCCAGCGACAGCCCCAAAACATCACTGCTGTAGAGGAGATCTGCATGCAGGAATGGGCCAACATACCAGCAACAGTGTGTGACAACCTTGTGAAGACTTACAGAAAACGTTTGACTTCTGTCATTGCCAACAATGGATATATAACAAAGTATTGAGATGAACTTTTGATATTGACCAAATACTTATTTTCCATCATAATTTGCAAATAAATTCTTTCCAAATCAGACAATGTGATTGTCTGGATTTGTTTCCACATTTTGTCTCTCATAGTTGAGGTATACCTATGATGAAAATGACAGGCCTCTCTCATCTTCTTAAGAGGGAGAACTTGCACAATTGGTGGCTGACTAAATACTTTTTTGCCCCACTGTACATACACACACATACATACACACACATACATACAGACACATACATACAGACAAACATACACACACATACATAAACACACATACATACAGACACACATATACACACATACATACACACACATACATATACACACATACATATACACACATACATACACACACATACATACATACAGACAAACATACATACACATACGTACATGCACACATATATACACACATGTAACCATCTACATACATACTCATGTACACACACATATACACACATACATAAATACAAATATAAAAAGCAGACTGCCAGACTCTAGTGGTATATATATATATATATATATATATATATATATATATATATATATATATATATATATATATATATATATATATATATATATAGGAGTAAACATAGAAAGAAAGATAATGGTCTTTCAATACTTCAACATTCATACTAGTTAACTTTATTAGAAAAATACTGGCAAATAAAGTCCAACCAGACTGTACATGCATGCACACACACAGTTAAAAGTATTTAAATCAATAATACTAATAGCTGTAGTGAGTCAGAGTAACAATATCTGATACAGTTACTATCAAATGGTAATATGACCCTCTCATAAGGTATTGCCACTAGTCTTAGTATCATGCAGTTTAATTCTCAGCTTTCCGTAAGAATTTTATAACTTGCCCACACTAAATAATGTCTCTGCAAGCTTTTTTTCTACAGCAGGGTTAGCACATGTCAAAATATATTCTGTATTTATAAATCTATAAATATGAGAGGGTCATATTACCATTTGATAGTAACTGTATCAGACATTGTTACTCTGACCCACTACAACTATTAGTATTATTAATTTAAATTATAGTACTGTGTTCAAGCTACTTTTAACTGTGTATGTGTGCGTGCGTGTACAGTCCGGCTGTACTTTATTTGCAAGTATTTTTCTAATAAACGGCTAGATTATGAGTTTTGCGGTATGAGTGAAAAAGCAGCGTTAAGGCTTTTTTTCACTACCACTGGTATTACGAGTCTTGCAGGTATAGGTGCACCGCACACTTTTTTGGCCGTAACGCAACGCAACTACCGCAGCTTTCAAAAAGTACTTTTCCAATGGGACTTCCTTTGCGCCGGTATTACGAGTTTGCCTGGATGCCAAAAAGTGAGCGGTACACCTATACCGTCAAGATACGTACCGCCACCTGAAAGTCAGTAGTTATGGGTTTTATGTTACAACGCCGTAACATAAAACTCATAACTAAAGTGCTAAAAAGTACACCCATAAACTACCTTTTAACCCCTAAACCGAGGCCCTCCTGCATCGCAAACACTATAATAAAAATATTAACCCCTAATCTGCTGCTCCAGACATCGCCGCCACTAGAATAAACATATTAACCCCTAAACCACCACACTCCCGCATCGTAAACACTAGTTAAATATTATTAACCCCTAATCTGCTGTCCCTAACATCGCCGCAATCTACATTACTGTTATTAACCCCTAATCTGCTGCCCTCAAAATCGCTGCCACTATACTAAAGTTATTAACCCCTAAACCTAACCCTAAGTTTAACCTTAACACCACTAACTTTAATCTAATTTAAATAAATCTAAATAAAAATTACTATCATTAACTAAATAATTCCTATTTAAAACTAAATACTTACCTATAAAATAAACCCTAAGCTAGCTACAATATAACTAATAGTTACATTGTATCTATCTTAGGGTTTATTTTTATTTTACAGGCAAGTTTGTATTTATTTTAACTAGGTAGAATAGTTATTAAATAGTTATTAACTATTTAATAACTACCTAGCTAAAATAAATACAAATTGACCTGTAAAATAAAAACGAACCCGTCTTACACTAACATTTAACCTTACACTACAATTAAATAAATTACATTAATTAATTACAATTAACTAAATTACAAAAACAAACAAACACTAAATTACGCAAAAAAAAAAGAAATTATTAAATATTTAAACTAATTACACCTCATCTAATAGCCCTATCAAAATAAAAAAGCCCCCCAAAATAAAAAAAAAACCTAGCCTACAATAAACTACCAATAGCCCTTAAAAGGGCCTTTTGCAGGGCATTGCCCCAAAGAAATCAGCTCTTTTTCCTGTAAAAAAAAATACAAACACCCCCCAACAGTAAAACCCACCACCCACACAACCAAACCCCCCAATTAAAAACCTATCTAAAAAACCTCCCATTGCCCTGAAAAGGGCATTTGGATGGGCATTGCCCTTAAAAGGGCATTTAGCTCTTTTTCCGCCCAAAGTCCCTAAGCTAAAAATAAAACCCACCCAATAAACCCTTAAAAAAACCTAACACTAACCCCCAAAGATCCACTTACAGTTTTTGAAGACCCGACATCCAACCTCAACGAAGTGGCCGAAGTCCTCAGTGAAGCCGGCTGATTGGAACAGTCAATAGAATGCAAGCTCAATCCTATTGGCTGATTGCATCAGCCAATAGGAATATTTAACCTTTAATTCCGATTGGCTAATAGAATTCTATCAGCCAATCGGAATTCAAGGGATGCCATCTTGGATGACGTCATTTAAAGGAACCTTCATTCTTCGTTAGCTGTCGGAAGAAGAGGATGCTCCATTCCAGATGTCTTGACGATGGAGCCGCTCTGGATGGATGAAGATAGAAGATGCCCTCTGAATGAAGACTTCTGCCGGCTTGGATGAAGACTTTGGCCCACTTGGATGAAGACTTCTGCCGGCTTCGCTGAGGACTTTTGCCGCTTTGTTGAGGATGGATGTCGGGTCTTCAAAAACTGTAAGTGGATCTTTGGGGGTTAGTGTTAGTTTTTTTTTTAAGGGTTTATTGGGTGGGTTTTATTTTTAGCTTAGGGACTTCATGCGGAAAAAGAGCTAAATGCCCTTTTAAGGGCAATGCCCATCCAAATACCCTTTTCAGGGCAATGGGGAGCTTAGGTTTTTTAGATAGGTTTTTATTTGGGGGGTTTGGTTGTGTGGGTGGTGGGTTTTACTGTTGGGGGGTTATTTGTATTTTTTTTTACAGGTAAAAGAGCTGATTTATTTGGGGCAATGCCCCGCAAAAGGCCCTTTTAAGGGCTATTGGTAGTTTATTGTAGGCTAGGTTTTTGTTTTATTTTGGGGGGGCTTTTTGAGTTTGATAGGGCTATTAGATTAGGTGTAATTAGTTTAAATATTTGATAATTTCTTTTTTATTTTGTGTAATTTAGTGTTTGTTTTTTTGTAATTTAGTTAATTGTATTTAATTAATGTAATTTATTTAATTGTAGTGTAAGGTTAGGTGTTAGCGTAAGGTTTTATTTTACAGGTAAATTTGTATTTATTTTAGCTAGGTAGTTAGTAAATATTTAATAACTATTTACTAATGGCTAGATTACGAGTTTTTGTCGGTAAGGCTTGCGGGGCTAACAAGCAGTTTCAGCTCACCGTTCACTTACAGACAACGCAGGTATTACGGGTTTTTACAAACCCGGCGTTAGTGGCAGAAAAGTGAGCGAAGAGCAAAATTTTGCTCCACATCTCACCTCAATACCAGCACTGCTTACGGTAGCAGTGAGCTGGCTGAATGTGCTCGTGCACGATTTCCCCATAGCAATCAATAGGGCAGATTCGGCTGAAAAAAAACACCTGCAAAAAAGCAGCGTTCAGCTCCTAACGCAGCCCCATTGATTCCTATGGGGAAATACTTGTTATGTCTACACCTAACACCCTAACATGAAGTCCCGAGTCTAAACACCCCTAATCTTACACTTAACCCCTAATCGGCCGCCCCCGACATCGCCAACACCTGCATTATATAATTAACCCCTAATCTGCTGCCCCAACATCGCCGAACCCTACATTATATTATGGTGGATGGGGTATGTGTGAATTTGAGTGAGCTTACATTCAGACTTTCCTGATTTATTATTGTACAGTGTGAAGCAACATATACGTTTAAAAATCCTTTGTTGAAAGATTTCTAAGACTCGTTGGCTGGGATTTATTGATTTTATATTATTATTGAGTCAAGGACCAGACTCTATCCCGTGCATGAGCATATTGTAAATTTATCTAGAAGGTGGTGCGGTCACTGTTTCTTAATCCTACATTATATTTATTAACCCCTAATCTGCCGCCCCAATGTCGCTGCCACCTAACTACACTTATTAACCCCTAATCTGCCGCCGCCACTATAATAAATATATTAACCCTAACACCCCCTAAATTAAATATAATTTAAAATAATCTAAATAAAATAACTTTAATTAACTAAATTATTCCTATTTAAAACTAAATACTTACCTATAAAATAAACCCTAAGCTAGCTACAATCTATTTTAGGGTTTATTTTTATTTTACAGGCAACTTTATATTTATTATAACTAGGTACAATAGTTATTAAATAGTTATGAACTATTTAATAGCTACCTGGCTAAAATAAAGACAAATTTACCTTTAAAATAACACATAATTACACCTAACACTACATAATAATTAAATTAATTCCCTAAACTGACTACAATTAAATACTATTAAATACAATTATCTAAATTACGAGAAACCCCCCCACTAAATTACAGAAAATAATAAAATAATTACACTTTTTTTAAACTAATTACACCTAATCTAATCCCCCTAATAAAATAAAAAAGCCCCCCAAAATAATAAAAATCCCTACCCTATACTAAATTACGAATAGCCCTTAAAAGGGCCTTTTGCGGGGCATTGCCCCAAAGTAATCAGCTCTTTTACCTGTAAAAAAAATACAATACCCCTCCCCAACATTAAAACCCACCACCCATACACCCAACCCTACTCTAAAACCCACCCAGTCCCCCCTTAATAAAACCTAACACTAACCCCTTGAAGATCACCCTACCTTGAGACGTCTTTTCCCAACCGGGCAGAAGTGGTCCTCCAGACGGGCAGAAGTCTTCATCCTATCCTGGCAGAAGAGGTCCTCCAGACGGCCAGAAGTCTTCATCCAGACGGCATCTTCTATCTTCATCCATCCGGAGCGGAGCGGGTCCATCTTCAAGACATCCGACGCGGAGCATCCTCTTCCTTCCGACGACTAACACTAAATGACGGTACCTTTACGTGACGTCATCTAAGATGTCGTCCCTTCAATACCGATTGGCTGATAGAATTCTATCAGCCAATCGGAATTAAGGTAGAAAAAATCCTATTGGCTGATGCAATCAGCCAATAGGATTGAACTTCAATCCTATTGGCTGTTCCAATCAGCCAATAGGATTGAGCTCGGATTCTATTGACTGATTGGAACAGCCAATAGAATGCAAGCTCAATCCTATTGGCTGATTGGATCAGCCAATAGGATTTTTTCTACCTTAATTCTGATTGGATGATAGAATTCTATCAGCCAATCGGAATTGAAGGGACACCATCTTGGATGACGTCACTTAAAGGTACCGTTATTTAGTGTTAGTCGGAAGGAAGGAAGAGGATGCTCCGCGTCGGATGTCTTGAAGATGAACCCGCTCCGCTCCGGATGGATGAAGATAGAAGATGCCGTCTGGATGAAGACTTCTGACCGTCTGGAGGACCACTTCTGCCCGGTTGGGTGAAGACGTGTCCCGGTAAGGTGATCTTCAAGGGGTTAGTGTTAGGTTTTATTAAGGGGGGATTGGGTGGGTTTTAGAGTAGGGTTGGGTGTGTGGGTGGTCGGTTTTAATGTTGGGGGGTATTGTATTTTTTTTTACAGGTAAAAGAGCTGATTACTTTGGGGCAATGCCCCGCAAAAAGGCCCTTTTAAGGGCTATTTGTAATTTAGTATAGGGTAGGGACTTTTATTATTTTAGGGGGATTTTTTTATTTTATTAGGGGGATTAGATTAGGTGCAATTAGTTTAAAAAAATTGTAATTATTTTATTATTTTCTGTAATTTAGTGGGGGGGTTTTCTCGCAATTTAGATAATTGTATTTAATTGTATTTAATTGTAGTTAGTTTAGGGAATTAATTTAATTATAGTGTAGTGTTAGGTGTAATTGTAACTTAGGTTTATTTTATTTTACAGGTAAATTTGTCTTTATTTTAGCTAGGTAGCTATTAAATAGTTAATAACTATTTAATAACTATTGTACCTAGTTAAAATAAATACAAAGTTGCCTGTAAAATAAAAATAAACCCTAAGCTAGCTACAATGTAACTATTAGTTATATTGTAGCTAGCTTAGGGTTTATTTTATAGGTAAGTATTTAGTTTTAAATAGGAATAGTTTAGTTAATTAAAGTAATTTTATTTGTGGGGGGGCTCGGTTTAGGGGTTAATAGGTAATTCATGGTGTTAGTGTACTTTTTAGCACTTTAGTTAAGAGTTATATGTTACGGCGTTAGCCCATAAAACTCTTAACTACTGACTTTTAAATGCGGTACGAGTCTTGACAGGAGAGGGTCTACCGCTCACTTTTTCCAAGACTCGTAATACCGGCGTTATGCAAGTCCCATTGAAAATATGGGATACACAATTTACGTAAGTGGATTTGCGGTATGTTCGAGTCGCAGAAAAAAAGTGAGCTGTACACCTGTACCTGCAAGACTCGTAATACCAGCGTTAGGAAAAAAGCAGCTTTGGGACCTCTCAACGCTACTTTTTAACCCTAACGCAAAACTCGTAATCTAGCCGTAACTATTCTACCTAGTTAAAATAAATACAAACTTACCTGTGAAGTAAAAATAAAACCTATGCTAGCTACAATGTAACTATTAGTTATATTGTAGCTAGCTTAGGGTTTATTTTACAGGTAAGTATTTAGTTTTAAATAGTAATTATTTTGGTAATAATAGAAATTTTTATTTAGATTTATTTTAATTATATTTAAGTTATGGGTGTTAGGGTTAGACTTAGGGTTAGGGGATAATAACTTTAGTATAGTGGCGCCGACGTTGGGGGCGGCAGATTAGGGGTTAATAAGTGTAGGTAGGTGGCGGTGACATTGGGGGCAGCAGATTAGGAGTTAATAAGTGTAGGTAGGGGGTGGTGACATTGGGGTCGGCAGGTTAATTATTGCCTGCTAACGCCGGGTTTTTGCAAACCTGTAATAGCAGCGCTATAGAGAGGTGAGCGGTGTAAATAACTTGCAAGTTAGCACCGAGCAGCTCCTACCACAAAACTCGTAATCTAGCCGAAAGATATCTAGTATGAATGTTGTAGTATTGAAAGACAATTATCTTTCTTTCTATGTTTACTCCTGTATATATATATATATATATATATATATATATATATATATATATATATACCACTAGAGTCTGACAGTCTGCTTTTTTTGCAAATCTATTGGCATTTTTATACATAAACGTGTAAACTTTTGCCCAAGACTCTAAAATCCTAGGGACAGCTAGTAAAAGCACTAATAAATTAACTCTTGAATTTTGACTTATACAAGGTACAATTATCCTTATTCACTTGTATAAATACACACATGTACACACACAAACATCCACACATACACATGTCCACACATACACACACACTTATACACACATACATACACATACATACATACACATACTTATACACACACATGTACACACACACATACACATGTCCACATATAAATACATACATACACACTTATACACACATACACACATACATACATACACACACACACACACATACACATACATACGCACTTATACACACATATATACATAGATGCACACACTTTTACACACACATACATACACATATATACACACACACTTATTCACACATACATACATACACACTAATTCACATGTGCACACACACATACAGGGCCGGTGCTAGGATTTTTGGCCACAAAGACGAGGATACGTTTTGCCGCCCCCCACCCCCCGATTGCATACCATCCCATTGCTAGTTAAAGGGATATGAAACCCAAATTTTGATATAACGATTCAGATAGAGCATGACATTTTAAGAATCTTTCTAATTAACTCCAGTTATCAATTTTTTTCGTTCTCTTGGTATCTGTATTTGAAATGAAGGAATGTAAGCTTAGGAGCCAGACCATTTTTGGTTCAGCATCTGGGTAGCGCTTGCTGATTGGTGGCTAAATTAAAATCAAAACATTGGTAGTGCTGCATAGCAAATCAAACAGTGGGAGTGCTGCATAGCAAATCAAACAGTAGTAGTGCCGCATAGCAAATCACACAGTAGTAGTGCTGCATAGCAAATCACACAGGAGTAGTGCTGCATAGCAAATCAAACAGTGGCTGTGCTGCATAGCAAATCAAACAGTGGTTGTGCTGCATAGCAAATCAAACAGTGGTACTGTTGCATAGCAAATCAAACAGTGGTAGTGTTGCATAGCAAATCAAACAGTGGCTGTGCAGCATAGCAAATCAGACAGTGGTAGTGCTGCATAGAAAATCAAACAGCGGTAGTGCTGTATAGCAAATCAAACAGTGGCTGTGTTGCATAGTAAATCAGACAGTAGTTGTGCTTATGAACCCTAGTCTAGATTCATTAAACTTTAGAACTCCTATGTGAGTTGACAAATCCCACAACAATACCTCTAGGAGAATTACCAAATTAACACGGCTATTCTATACAGGTGACTGATGGTCATACAGGGACAGAACCATGAGGCGGACCTTACAAAGCATCATAAGGCAAAACAAATGACCACAACAAACAAAGTACCAATTAATGTATTCAATATTTAATTTACACATTTATACATATGATTTCATGTTTATATGTCTTTGTGATTCTGAATATTTATATATACAAGCTGTATATAAATGCATCTAGATTCCAGATAGATGGATAAATGGCTACATGTAGTATTTACAAAATAATCGTACACCTAAGTACCAACCAATAGACAGCTTTGCTAGTGCAAGCAGGAAGTACTGTAAGTACCACTGACATAAGATTAGCAGGATGTCTAACACCTACCTACAGATGACTCATCCTCACGGTCTGATCTGAGTTTATGTAGCCATCGCTGTCCCGGTCTGATCTGATGACGAGCTGTGTCTGGGGGAGTCGTTAGGTACTGGGCACCTGGAGCAGGCCTCTCCGGTGCTCCTCCTTGTCTGGTCATGAGCCACCAGGTGTCAACAGGTTGACCAATATAAACCGCTCAGTGCCACCCGCAGCCATCTCAGCTGAGCTAGATAACCCGCTTCCCCAGCCAGGCCCAGAAAACTAGAGGAGAGGGCAGAAGTTGAGACTTAGACAGAGCTCTCCAACTTTCACTTTAGCGCCACCAGTCTGAGGAGCCAAACTCAGTTGCTGCTGCCTGCCATTACGTGCACTGTGACTCAAACCACATGTAGCAAGCAGGACCCGTCACCCAATAGGAAGCGTTTTTTGTTTTAAAACTCCACAGTGCAGCGGCAATGCGGGACAGTTTATAGATCAGTCATATTCGCACAGCAAACTCTCCAGCTTCCCCACCCTACATCATTAAGTCATTAAGCAAGTGTATAAAAAAATGCAAGTGCAAGTGCTGGCCCTGCACACATATACACATACACTTATTCACACATACATACACACACATACATACATTCATACATACACACACATGCATACATACACACACATAAATACACATACATACACACGCAAATACATACATACACACATATATAGATACATACATTCATACATACACATACTTTCATATATACACATACATTCATACATACATACATACATATAAACACACACTTATACACACAAACATGCACACACATACATACACACACACGTACACATGTACACACATAAATACATACACATACATACATACATACATACACACACACACTTATTCACACATACATACACACACACACACACAAATACATAAATACACACATACATAGATAAATACATTCATACATACAAATACTTTCATACATACACACGCACACACATGTACACACATACATACACACACATACACAAATACATACACACACACACATATACACACACACATGTACACACAAATACACACACACACTTATTCATACATACATACACATGCATACACACACATACATACACACACACATACACATACATACACATGTACATACATACATACACACACATACACAAATACATACACACACACACATATACACACACGTACACACATATACACACACACACTTATTCACACATACATACACATGCATATTCACAAAAAAGAGAATGGGGGCGCTAAATGCTATAAAATTAAAAATATCTATACCGTGAACAAACAAAATTAAATATTCAATTCAAATATATGAATAAAATCCTAGTGGTATATATGTGTATATATATATATGTGCTTCATTAATGGAGCAAAAAAAGGAAAACATTAAAAAACTAAAAAATGAAAATGCAATAAAAATAAAATTTATAAAGAAGAGAAATGTCCTTTTTGTAGATATGGGCTATTTTCCGGTAGTGGCTGCCTCCTCCTCACTGGATGGTCCAGGTGGAACTATGGAAAATGAAGAGAAACAGAGGGTGCCTCATGTGTAGTATCGTCAAATGGAGACACAAGTAAAAAATGACAATATAGCCAAATGAGTACTCACATACTCCAAAAGCACACCTATGTGCTGGTAGAGACAGGCTGCAGATTTATAAAGGTGTGACAGCTCACCCGTTCAGTCACGCTCTCAATGCTGTGGTGCTGGGAAAGGATTAGAGACACAGACAGAAAGCACTACATGTGCAGACCATTAAAAGTATAACCAGCAGGGTGGTACACACATACACACACATACATACACACAAATGTACAAACATAAGTACATACAGTATTCCACAAAAGTGAGTACACCCCTCACATTTTTGTAAATATTTTATTATATCTTTTCATGTGACAACACTAAATAAATTACACTTTGCTACAATATAAAGTAGTGAGTGTACAGCCTGAATAACAGTGTAAATTTGCTGTCCCCTCAAAATAACTCAACACACAGCCATTAATGTCTAAACCGTTGGCAACAAAAGTGAGTACACCCCTAAGTGGAAATATCCAAATTGGGCCCAAAGTGTCAATATTTTGTGTGGCCACCATTATTTTCCAGCACTGCCTTAACCCTCTTGGGGATGGAGTTCGCCAGAGCTTCACAGGTTGCCACTGGAGTCCTCTTCCACTACTCCATGATGACATAACGGAGCTGGTTGGTTTTAGAGACCTTGCGCTTCCCTCCTTTTGTTTCAGGATGCCCCACAGATGCTCAATAGGGTTTAGGTTTGGAGACATGCTTGGCCAGTCCATCACGTTTACCCTAAGCTTCTTTAGCAAGGCAGTGGTCATCTTGGAGGTGTGTTTGGGGTCATTATCATGTTGGAATACCACCCTGCGGCCCAGTCTCCGAAGGTAGGGGATCATGCTCTGCTTCAGTATGAAATAGTACATGTTGGCATTCATGGTTCCCTCAATGAACTGTAGCTCCCCAGTGCTGGCAGCACTCATGCAGGCCCAGACCATGACACTCCCACCACCATACTTCACTGTAGGCAAGACACACTTGTCTTTGTACTCCTCACCTGATTGCCGCCACCCATGCTTGACACTATCTGAACCAAATAAGTCTATCTTGGCCTCATCGTACCACAGGACATGGTTCCAGTAATCCATGTCCTTAGTCTGCTTGTTTTCAGCAAACTGTTTGCGGACTTTCTTGTGCATCATCTTTAGAAGAGGCTTCCATGTAGGACGACAGCCATGCAGACCAATTTGATGCAGTGTGTGGCGTATGGTCTGAGCACTGACAAGCTGACCCTCTACCCCTTCAACCTCTACAGCAATGCTGCCTGGCAGCACCCATACGTCTATTTCCCAAAGACAACCTCTGGATATGATGCTGAGCACGTGCACTCAACTATTTTGGTCGACCATGGCAAGGCCTGTTCTGAGTGGAACCTGCCCTGTGAAACCGCTGTATGGTCTTGCCCACCGTGCTGCAGCTCAGTTTCAGGGTCTTGGCAATCTTCTTATAGCCTAGACCATCTTTATGTAGAGCAATAATTCAGAGAGTTCTTTACCATGAGGTGCCATGTTGAACTTCCAGTGACCAGTATGAGAGAATGTGACAGCGATAACACCAAAGTTAACACACCTGCTCCCCATTCACACCTGAGACCTTGTGACACTAACGAGTCACATGACACCGTGGAGGGAAAATGGTTAATTGGGCCCAATTTGGATATTTCCTCTTGGGGTGTACTCACTTTTGTTGCCAATGGTTTAGACATTAATGGCTGTGTGTTGAGTTTTTTTGAGGGCACAGCAACTTTACACTGTTATACAGGCTGTACACTCACTACTTTACAAAAACTACTTTACAAAAATGTGAGGGTTGTACTTACTTTTGTGGGATACATACACCCACACAAACATACACACACATACATACACACACACACATACATATACACACACATACGTACACACACACACACACACACACACATACACACACACACATACATACATACATACATACACACACAAATACATACGCACGTACACACATACATATGCACACATATATATACACACACACACACATGTACACACATATATACATATACACACATCTATACTATAATCGCATTTGTACCGCATCCGTCGGTGTCGCCAGTTGAGCACGCATCCTCAAAGGAATGTTGGCTGTGCAAGGCAGCCAAAAGAATGTTGGCTGTGCGCGTGGCCAAAAGAATCCACCTGGAAGCAGCAAAGCTCCGAAGGTGAATTCTTTCACCACCCTGCCATTTTCGGAATCCACCTGGATGCAAACGAAGCATTAAGGGAAAAAAACACGCAACCGCCTGCACGAAATAACGAAAAAACATGTAACCTCCAGCAAGAAATAAAAAAAAAAACCTTACTGCCAGCACAAAGTTTAACAAAAAAACCCTAACCTCCCGCATGAAGTATTAACAAAAAAAAAACTAACCACCCACACAAAATATTAACAAAAAACCTAAACGGCCAACCCCCACATCGCAAAATAATAAAGTAATTAACCCTCTAATCCGCAAATTAAACAACGCAAATAACATAATTCAAATATTAACCCCTAAACCGCCAACCACCTACATTGCAATAAACCGAATTAACCTATTAACCCCTAAACTGTCAACCCCCCCCTTTGCAATAAACTGAATTAACCTATTAACCCCTAAACCGCCAAACACCCACATCGCAATAAACCTAATTAACCAATTAACCCCTAAACCACCAACCCCCCACATCGCAATAAACCTAATTAACCTATTAACCCCTAAACCGCCAAACACCCACACCGCAATAAACTTAATTAACCTATTAACCCCTAAACCGCCAAACACCCACATCACAATAAACCTAATTAACCTATTAACCCATAAACCGCCAAACACCCACATCGCAATAAACTTAATTAACCTATTAACCCCTAAACCGCCAAACACCCACATCGCAATAAACCTAATTAACCTATTAACCCATAAACCGCCAAACACCCACATCGCAATAAACCTAATTAACCTATTAACCCATAAACCGTCAAACACCCACATCGCAATAAACCTAATTAATCTATTAACCCATAAACCGTCAAACACCCACATCGCAATAAACATATTTAACCTATTAACCCCTAAACTGCCAAACTCCCACATCGCAATAAACATTGTTAACCTATTAACTCCTAAACTGCCAACCCCCCACAACGCAAATATCTAATTTAATTGCTAAGCTGCCTAACCTAACACCCCCTAAATTAACCCCAATTACATAAACTATGTTACAATTAAAATTAAAAAACAAACAAAAAAAAACTAACATTAAATTACAAAAAAAATATCTAAAATTACAAAAAATAAAAAGTCTAAAATTACAGAAAAAAAATTAACAAAATTATCAAAAATAAAAAAAATAAACCTAATCCCTATGAAAATAAAATAGCCCCCCAAAAATAAAAACACCCCCTAATCTAAACTAAACTACCAATAGCCCTTAAAAGGCCCTTTTACAGCTCTTTTACATTTAAAAAATACTAACAGAATGCTTGGATGTATTGGTAGAGGTATATGCAGCAGAAATAGTAAGGTTCTTATGCCGCTTTATAGATCATTTCTTAGGCTTCATCTTGAGTATTGTGTGCAGGCCATACCTTCAAAAGGATATTAACAAACTTGAGTCTGTGCAAAGGAGGGCTACCAAAAAATAAAACTTACCAGGATAGGCTCAATGACCTAAATATGTATAGCTTAGAGGAGAGAAGGGAAAGAGGTGATATGATAGCAACTTTCATGTATATTAAAGGGTTTAGTAAAACTGAGGCTGTGGGTATTTTACATAAAATGGAAAATTCAAGAACAAGGGCTCATGATCTCAAGCTAAAGGGAAGTAGATTCAGGAGTAATTTGAGGAAGCACTTCTTTACAGAAAGAGTGATTGATTTATGGAATAAACTTCCTCAAGAGGCAGTAATGACAAACACTGTGGGGGACTTTAAAAATGCCTGGGACAAGCATAAGGCTATCCTACGAACTAGATAAGTTTATACTTTTAGGTAATATCGGGCAGACTTGCTGGGCCTATGGCTCTTATCTGCTGTCAATATCTATGTTTCTATGTTTAAGTCCCCTCCTAACAGTAACCCACCCACCCACCAAACCCCCCAAAATAAAAAAAATAAACACTAAAAAAACCTAAACTACCCAATGCCCCTAAATGGGCATTTGTATGGGCATTGCCCTTAAAAGGGCATTCAGCTCTTGTACTGCCCTTAAAAGGGCACTCAGATCTTTTACAAGCCCATAAAATCCCTAATCTTAAAAATAAAAAAAGCAAAAAATAAAAAAAGCCTAAGTCTAACCCCCAAATAGGTACTCACCATTCCTGAAGTCCGACGGAGAAGGTCTTCCTCCAAGCGGTGAACTCTTCTTGGAGGCAGCAATATCTTCTTCCAGCGCTGCAACCTCTTCTATCTTCATCCAGGATAAAGCCGGCGCAAAGCGGAGGTGACTGTGGAACAGAAGACCAGTGACCACTGAGTCATGGAGCGTGGAGATCTTCTCCGTGCGATCGTCGCCGCACACTGAAGATGGAATGCAAGGTACCCGTTTAAAAATGGGGTACCTTGCATTCCTATTGGCTGAAATTTTAAAGTCAGCCAACAGGATGAGAGCTACTAAAATCTTATTGGCTGATTTGAACAGCCAATAGGATTTCAATAGCTCTAATCCTATTGGCTGATTTCAAAATTTCAACCAATAGAAATGCAAGGTACCGCAAATTGAATGTGGTACCTTCCATTCAATTTTTAGTGTACGACAGAGATCGGATGAAGAGGAGCCTCCATGCTGCTGAGGACTGCCTCTCCAGATCTGCGCATCGGGGAAGACTGCTCCGCACCTCCGATCCATGCCACCTTCGCTCTGGATGTAGATAGAAGATGATGGAGCCATCTGGAAGTAGACTTTCACAGCCGGACTTCAGGAAGGGTGAGTACCTATTTGGGGCTTAGTCTTAGACTTTTTTTATTTTTGGGGGTGGCTTTGTTATTTTAGATTAGGGTTTTTTGGGCTGTAAAAGAGCTGATTGCCCTTTTAAGGGAAATGCCCATACAAATACCCCTTTAGGGGCAATGGGTATGTTTTTTTAGACTTGGATGTTTTATTATGGGGTGGTTGGTTGGGTGGGGGGTTTTATTGTTAGGGGGTAATTTGTAATTTTTTTTTTTTTTTTAATGAGCTTTATTATACTATAATCAATCATACAAACTCGGCTCTGGTTACATTATGAGCCTTTGAAACATCCATATTAAAGGGTTATACAAGTAATACAATGGCAAATGGACGGTTTGGATTGCCAAGTCTTAATCAGTTTGTTACTCTTTAGTGGAGTTAGAAGTTGCCTTCATCCAATCCTAGTGAAAGTTGAGTTGGCCACTTTTGGGCCAAGAGGAACCTAAAGGTATAAGTGGGTGGTTGGGGCAGATATGCATGGTAATTTAAACATTCAGTTTCCCTTTACAAGGTTGCCATTTTAGTGTATAACAATTTAAGTCCAGGGACTACAAACTTATCAACAGATATAATTTCAATGTCCATTAGAGATCCCCATTCTGTGGTGCTTAGATATCTAACGAAATAGCAATAGCATTAAAAATGGGGGGGGGGGGGTTGTAGAGTAAGGCTTCTGGTGAGTGTATATTTCCAGTGGTCTGCTTGTACAGCATGTGTATCTGAGAGATATCAGTATTTTATGTATTGTGTTTTCCTATGTGTGGATAACATAGACTGGGTTTGCCCAGGTGTAAATCAGTTATATTTATGTGCGTTCCATCGCATTGTCATATATTCATGTATGTCCAGTTTGCCCAGTTTGAGGAAGTGGTAGCTTTCCATGATAAGCAGGTTTTCTACTTGCTGTTTCCACATCATAATGTTTGGCACCTCTGTGGATTTCCATTTCTGGGGTATCAGTATTTTGGCGCTGTTAAGCATAATGAAAAGTAGTGTTTGTTTTATGTCATCTTTGAGATTCGGGATGTTGTGGAATAGCAGTATGCCCGGGTCTCTGGTTAATTGTGTGTCTAAAGTTTTGTTGATACATGTAATGACGTCTCCCCAGAAGGTTCCCAGTTTTTCACAACCCCACCACACATGAAACATATCAGCCATCTCCCCACAGCCCCTCCAGCAGCGGCTGCTGGCATGTTTGTAGATCTTCTGGATTCTCATAGGAGTGAGGTACCATCGCGACAAGTATTTAAAATTTGTTTCTTGTACCCTAGCTGACACAATGCTTTTTTTGTGGTTTCGGAATATCCGCAACCAGTCTTTGTGTGTGATATCCATGTTTAATTCCTTATGCCACTTGTGGCAGTAGGATGGTAGCTGTTCCACTGCAGGGTTCAGCAGTATTTTATATAAAGCTATGGTGTGTCGTGGATAATGTGTCGATGTGCACAAGGTTTCAAAGCGAGTTAGTTATCTCTTTAAGTTCTGTTTTAGTTTGTGTGTGTTCAGATAGTGTGACAGCTGTGCATGTCGAAACCATGTTTGTGGGCCATCTCCTGTTGTGTTTGCCAAGTCTGTGTGTGGAATCACCTTTCCCCCTGATGTTGTAGTTTTGATTATGTATTAGTTGTGGTGGATTCGCTGGATCTTTTTTGATCTGCATTATAAAGAGAAGGTCCGGATTCTCAATGAGCGGGGTCAAGGGGGCAGGTCTGGTTGTGATATAAGTACTGGTGTTTATCAGTGCATCCCATCGCTGGAAAAGTTCATCCAGCAGCGGGTTTTCTCGAATTGTGTTTGTTCTGTGTTTCGTTTGCAGCCAGGCCAGCCATCCCACATTCTCAACTTGCAATATTTCCCTGTCCAGCCGGATCCACTGTTTAGAGTTTTAGTTGTAGCTCCAATCTATTATCCTTTGCATCAGTGCTGCTAACCTATACTGTCTTATGTCTGGAAGCCCTAGCCCTCCCCTCTCTGTTGGCAGGTGCAGAGTTTTTCTAGGGACTCTAGGCTTAATCCCACTCCATAAAAAAATTTCTATGTTGCCTTGCAGTTGGGTTAGGTAATCTTTTGGTAGGGGATGGGAAGTGTCTGCAAAATATACAGTATACGAGGGAGGATGTGCATCTTTACAACATGTGTCCTTCCCATCCATGACAAAGTTTTATTTTTCCAGCTTGAGAGGTCATTAATTATTTCTTTTAGTAGGAGGCGGTAATTTGCTGTAAATAACTCATGGAAGTTACGGGTGATTTGGATGCCTAGGTATTTTATTTGTGTTTGTTGTATTTTGATGCGGCATGTGAGCCTTAGATTGTTTATGGTTGGTGTTGGTGCATTTATGTTGAGTAACTCAGATTTGGACAGGTTCAGGTGGAAGTTTGATATTCTGCCATATTCGTCAAATGTTTTTAATAGGGTCGGTAAGGATTTATTTATTTCTGTCAATGTAAGCAATATGTCATCGGCATACATCGCCAGTTTGTATTCATTCTCTTTGGTGAAAATGCCTTTTATATCATGATTTGATCTGATTTTGCATGCCAATACTTCTATTAAAATAACAAACAATATTGGTGAGAGGGGGCAGCCCTGCCTCGTGCCATTTTTAATTCTAAAATTTTCTGAGAGAACCGAGTTAGCTCTGACTCTCGCAGTTGGTTCAGCATAGAGAGAGAAGATTTTTCCTATAAAGTTGTTACCTATGTTCATTCCCTGCAGGGTGGCTTTGAGAAAATCCCAATCCACCCTATCAAAGGCTTTTTCGGCATCAGTTGAAATGAGTACCAAGCCTTGTTGGGAGTTACGTGCTAGGGCTGTTAGTTGTAAGATTTTGATAGTGTTATCCCTCGCCTCTCTGCCCGGGATAAAACCTACTTGGTCGGGTGCTATCAATTGTTGGAGGAGGGGGTTCAATCTGTTTGCAAGGATTCTGGCAAAGATCTTTACTTCTGTGTTTAGGAGAGATATAGGTCGGAAATTTTCTGGGATGTCAGGAGTCTTACCGGGCTTTGGTAACACAGAATTATGAGCTTCTAGCATCGATGTTGGGAAACCTCCAGAGTCCCTTAAGGAGTCGAATAGGCACATCAGTTTTGGAGCGAGGATATGAGTAAATTTTTTGTAATATTTGGTGCTAAACCCGTCTGGTCCTGGGCTCTTTCCCGCAGGTAGAGATTTGATTACAGCCTGTATTTCTGTAATATTAATCGGGGAATCTATCGTTTCCAATTGTTTCTCGTCTAATTTGGGTAGATTTACCTTGGCTAAGTATTCTGTTATGGCTTGTCTTTTATTTTTTTAATATATCAGTGTTGTGAGTATCTGGGGATATGTTATAGAGAGAGGAGTAATAAGAACAAAATTCCCCTACAAGGGATATGCTATCATGCTTAAGTTAGGTGGTGAATATGTGTTTTGAGGTGTTTATGCCTTAGTGATCTGGCTAGTAGTTTCCCAACCTTGTTCCCTTGGTCGTAGTATTTTTGTTGCAATTTAAGGGCCCTCTTTTGCTGTTCCTGCTATAGGAACGTATTAAGTTCCGACCTTATTTGTGTAAGGCGAGTTTTGAGTTCAGCATTTTTAGGATCTTTTTTATGAGTCTGTTCTAACTGACGAAGATTCTGAAGGATGGAGTCATATTTGATTCTGTGTTGTTTGATAAGCTTTGCCTTATGTTTCAAGAGTTCTCCTTTTATGACACATTTATGTGCCTCCCATATATTAGCCCATGTCATGTCTGGTGTGGTGTTGATCTGAAAGTATTCTAGTAATGTTTTTTCTATGTCTGGTTGTATAAGGGGATGGTCCAATAGGTTGTCATCCAGCCTCCATATGTACGGAGTGACTGGGCCATATGATTTGGCATGTAACTGGAGCATGGTCTGACCATGTTGCAGGTTGGATCGATATACGTTTGATAAGTGTGAGGCCTATTGAGTCTGTCAAAATGTAGTCGATCTGAGAGTATAATTTGTGTGGGTGAGAATAGAATGTGTTGTCCCTGATGGTGGGGTGGAGAGTGCGCCATGCATCATGTAAATCTAAGGAATGTATTTGGTTGTTTATGTGTTTGATGTCTCTTTTTGGTATGCTTGTGGTGCCCCCTGATGTGTCCATTTCTGGATTGAGAGGAACATTGAAGTCACCACCGACAAACACTGTGCCTTTAGTGTTGTCTAAAAATTTTCCCAGAAAGTTTGCGCATGAACGCGAGTTGTTGTTTGTTTGGGAAGTATACATTTACTATCGTGATAGGTCATTTTGCCTGATTAGTATGCCCACTCCACTTTTTTTTGCAGGCCCAGAAGAGAAGTATGCTGTGGAATATATGTGGTGATACCATTTTCATTCTGCATCTTTTTTGAAGTGTGTCTCCTGCAGTAAAATAATATCCCCTTTTTGTTTGTGTAAATCATTTAGTATTATTGATCTTTTTTGGGGTGTGTTAAAGCTTTTGACATTGACTGTTATTATGTTTATTGGGTGCGTCGAGGGTGTCACATACATCCCTGCTTTTGTGAGTTAGATGATATGTGTGTAGTTGCTTGTCACTTTTGGACTGCTAGGTAGCCTGAGTGGACCACTGGACTTAGCCGTTCTCTTCACTGACTTGTGTGAGGTTTTTATGTATGCCTTACAATGGATATTGAGGGGTTAGCGTGTTGGGGAGGAGGGGAGTCAGTAATATATACAGCAATAGGTAACAATGCAGTTACTATATCAGTTTGCTTACAAAAAGATGCAAGTTAACAAGTAAATAAACAATTTTCTACAACTTGTAATAAATCAGAACGGAGTATCATATAGGCACCAAATTGGGGCTAAACCTGGTACAATAACTGAGGATAGGGGCTCTTATACCCAGAGCGGCATCTATTGAGATATAGGGTCAAGGCGTGTAATAAGGTGCCGTGTGACATTTAATATCTAACAGGGGTGGTTATGCTATGCTGCCTCCATATCTTTGGCGTGTTAACTTACTTACTTATATGGTGACATTAGTTCCCATATTCTGTCATGAAGTTTGGCGATAACTGGGTGCATTGAGGGTATGTGCAAGCTGTTATACTATGCATGTGTGTCACTACGACACATCATTGCCCCGCTAGAGAGGTGTATGTATTTTAGGGAGAGAGAGAGAATTTTGTGGCTTGTAGATGTAGCTGCCTATGAGTATAATTGTGTATCACATCAATAGCAGAAGGTGCATTTTTACAGTATCATTTACAGTAATTGGCATATATTTACAAGTACTATACTCATCTGTCCTGCGCCGTCTTTGTAACTAGGAGTCCATGCTCACAGGAAACCCCCATCTGTACAGTATCTTCTGTGTTCTCAGCACTGTGGTCACAAATTGCAGGTCTCTGCATTTCTGTAATGTGGCAGGACTCAAGTCCGTAAACATTTGGATACTTATGCCTGCATGGGTGAGTTGGTGCTTTTGACGGGCATGTCTCAATACTTCTTCTTTATCCAAATAATTAAGGAATTTTACTATAATGCCCCGTGGTGGAGCTTTGGCAGGTGGTTTAGCTCTCAGCGCTCTATGGGCACGTTCCAGGACTATGTCTGGTGAAGTGTTAGTACCTTTTACAGTTCTAAAAAGATCTTGCAGATATCCTGGAATTGCTGAAGGCTGAATACTTTCCGGTACACCTCTTATCCACAAATTGTTCCAACGCCCCCTATTATCCAAATCTTCTACTTTTTCCATGAGGTTATGAATAGTTTCTTCTTGATTGTATGAGAGTTGAGACAGATGTTGGATGTCCTGCATCACAATATTATGGCCCTCTTCCAGTGTTGATACTTTGCGTTCCACTTTCTTTATGTCTTTTTTCATTTCGTTAAACATATCTCGCATGTCAGACATGGCTGTTTTTATGTCGTCTTTTGTTGCTAATAATTGTAGGTCTGCCTTGGTGATCTCGCTGGCTGCAGCATCTGTCTGTATGTCCATTGATTGAGTTGTTTTCTGTGCCATTTCTGTTATGTCGGTAGCTTTATTTGAGGCTCTTTCTATGGGTTTCAGGTATTGATTTATCTTTTTGGCTCTGGCGGGTGTGTCAGATTTTGGTTGTTTTTTAGCTGGCATAACCAGGTGTGTTAATCTTGATGTTTTTCTGAGCTTATATTTGTGAACGTTTGCTGCTCGCTTGTGTTGTCTATCACTGTGATATGGGGGGACGCTGCAGTCTTGGTTTTACAATATATATGTTTATTAATGGGGGTTTGTTCACACCTTGTGTAAGGGCTGTGTTTGCTTCAGTTTCCTGTTATATGGTAGTGCATATACTGCGCGTTTCTGGGCCCACTGCTGCTCGTGTTATCCGCAGTCTAGTCTCCCGTAATCTGTTCTTATTTGTAAAATGACTATTTAGCGTGTCAGTAATATGTCCCCACGTGGCTTGGGTGCAATCAGTGTATTTTCGTTTTTGGTCTGAGTTTTGTTTTTCCCCCTTTATTAGTTTTTGTATTTCCCTTCTTTCCCTTTTTTTATTCCTTCTGTTCCTTACAGTCCTCTTATCATCTGATTATCGCTCCCTTTTATTATATAAAATGTTTTTAGTTTTGCCTCTTGCCTGACTATTTTTATCACTCTTTGTCTTCTTCTCCCTTTACGTTTCCCCTCTCTTTCCCCCTTCTCTTCTTTATTGTCTGGGCTCTATGATGTTATTTTTGCTTCTTTAGTGCAACATGCAAGGGGACCTGAGGAGGATCGAGCAATTAAGATCCCTTCAGGGGTTTGATGTACTGCTTACCCTCGTATGTTCGATCCGGAGATTCTGCGGGGCCCAAAGTGTTCCTCTATTGCGGCTCCAGCTGCATCGGTCTTATATTTCACAGTTACGTCCCTCTGCTACCTGTGAGGTGATCCTGTGAAGCCTGGGATGTCGGGTTTGGCCTTCAGGGGCTGTCCGCTGTTTGCTATAATGGTTTCTGAGCCTCTGTGTAGTCACCGTGACCGGCTTGTGATTTGGGCCGTAGAGCACTGTTGGATGCGGTTGTGGTGCGCAGATCTACTTTTTGCACTCGTTAGCTGTTGTTTTCAGGCTCTGCATTGGCAGCTTGCTCCTCTGCTATAATTTGTGATGTTTGATCAAAGATGCATGTTTGATCAAAGATGCTCGTCTGGGGAGTTTGGGCCCGGGAGCTACTCTATCTTGCGGCCATTACTCTGTGCGGCCAAGCTCCGCCTCCAATTTGTCTTTTTTTTTTTAAGTAAAAGAGCTGTTTAACTTAGGTCAATGCCCTACAAAAGGCCCTTTTAATAACTATTGATAGTTTAGTATTAGATTAGGGGGTGTTTTTATTTTGGGGCAGATTTTTTATTTTTATAGTGGTATTAGTTTAGGTTTAAATTTTTTATTTTTGATAGCTTTATTTTTTTACGGTAATTTTACATTTTTTATTTTTTGTATTATTATCTTTGGGGTTTATAAATACTGATTTCTGGGCATTGGGCAACCTTATCGCCTAGTACATAAATAAAAGCAAACATACACACACAGACACACACACATGTACACACATACATATACACATACAAACATAAATACATACATACACACACACTTATACACTCAAACATACACACACATACATACACATACATACACACACATGTGCACATATACATACATACATACATAAATACACACACTTATACACACAAACATACACACATATATACACACATACACATACACACACATACATACACATATACATACATACATAAATACACACACTTATACACACAAACATACACACATATATACACACATACACATACACACATAAATACACACATACATACACACATACACACATGCACACACATGTACACACATACATACACACATGCACACACATGTACACACATACATACACACACATATACTTATACACACATACATACTCAGTGCTTTATTTAGTTTTTCTACTGTCCTAGGCACAGTGTGATTTACTTTCCTTGACCATTCCATTTTATTTGAACATAGTATCGTTGGTATTAAATATTTACAGTTTTTATTTTTTAAGCAATAAGCATAGAAATAAATATTTATTTAAAGTGTTCTGAAATGTGTAATTGGACATTGGGTTACATTCTCACATAAAATGGACAACATATCATTTGTTTTCATCCTTAGAGCAAAAAAAAAATGGTTATCTATTGGAGTATACACTGAAATGCATTTGTATGCCACATCTGAGTAAACACTCACATTATTATCATCATTTGTCAGATTATGAAGCAAAACATTCTCACCATATATGCAATATATGAAAGGTATATGTTCTTCTTAAACAGATATATGTTTGGGCTACAAATAATGCACGTTAGTGAATCACATGCATGTATGTTTGTGTGTATGTCTGTATGTTCAATGTAAAAAATGCTTGTTTAGGTTCTCAATCAAATCCTTAAAAACATGGAAACCCCAAAACTAAATCCACCTCTAAGGGCTAGACCACGAGTGGAGGGGTATATTGCACGTGTCAAAAGTAGCGTTTGTATTATGAGTTGAAATTAAATGTGTTTGCTTAAGTGCAATTGAATTAAAAAAACATGCAAAGGCTTTAACATAGAGATACATGTATACACACACACACACACATATATATATATATATATATATATATATATATATACATATATGTGTGTTTATATGGGTGTACACATGTATTTAAATATGTATGTGTTTTACTGTACATACTTAACATTCCAATGTTCCCCACTCACAATATAATGTCCTCTTTATTGTAAATACATATCTCTATGTATATCTATACCTGTATGTTCATCTATTTTCATAGATATATAGGTACAGACATGCACTCCACTTGAACAGTATCAGATATCTATTGAAGTAGTTATCTAATATTAAAAAGTACATTATTTTCCATGTGAAGAACATAGGAATGTAAAATATGCGTTTTGTGACTCAAATTTAAATGCGGTCGGGCCAGCGCACATAAAAACGTAGTAATCTCAAGGCGTGCCATTGAAATATTACATATAAAATAATAAAAATGTTTAAAAATTATTAAACATACTGTAAAATATAGATATATTCTATGGATTATTTAGAATATTTTACAGTATCTTTAATAACTTTAATATTTCAACAACGTGCCCCAAAAACACAAAGTTTTCATGTGCGCCAACCCAACCAAGTCCAAATCTAAATCGCAAAAAACAGATACGCTAAACATATTTTATATTCCTATGTCATAAAAATGAATGTACTTTCCATTATCAAATATAAATATATATATCCGATACTGTTCATGCAAAACACACATCCACACCCACATATATATAGGAATAGATATATAGGTGTATATATAGAAATATCTATGTATGAATAAATAGAACATATCCTGCTATGTGAAGAAAATTGAAACGCGAAATATTAATGTTTCATGTCAGGTTAGCAATCTTGCAGTTGGGTTAGCGCGTGAGTATAGGTCAAGGTTTTTTACGTTTTTAATTTTCCATTGACTTCTAGGGGAGAAGAAGTTAACGTGGTCGCACTATTTTTTATGCGCGCAAACCTTTAAGCTTGTAATAAAAGCCTCCATCTAGCGGAGTTAAAGTGCAAGTGGGAGCGGCTAATTTGTGCTCCACATGCAATCCAGTCCGAAATAGGAAATTATGTTATAGAATTATGTGGAGTGAGGGATTTTAATTTTGAAATTCACATGTCCTTTTTTTTTTTTTTTAATTTTCAGAACAAGCTTTATTGATATGTAAAAAAAAAAAGCAGCATTACATAAGTATAGCAGTTTTCACAAAGGGTACAATACATTGTAAGGATACTTTCTAACAAAAACAAATTTACCCTTTTATTCTCCCTGGACGTCTAAGTGCTATTACTTCTCATATCTGGAGCAGGATGTTCCTATCTGCATTTTGAATGTCTTTGGCTTCTTTTAATATTGTCCTTGAGCTTTCTCCAACGAGTAGAAAGACTTGTTGCCTATATATAATTTCACATCTTTGGTATAACATGTTCATTGTAGCTTAACATCAGAATTATATTGTCTTAACATTAAAGCACTCAGCGTTTTTACCACATACCAATGAGATTTGAAGGTTTCTGAAGTTATGACCCAAGTGGGTGAAAAGAAAGAGGGTAGACGGAGAAATATTGGTGGAAGAGAAGAGGAGAAAAGGAGGTAGGGGGAGAAAGAGAGAAGAGAGAAAGAAAGGGAGGGGAGAAAAAAAAAAGGGGGGGGGGAGACGGGGAGGACAGGACCTTGTATTTTTAGGATTCTGAGGAGAGAGGGGAAGGGAGGGATGATGGCTAGCTGTAAGTGAGTGGGGGTATGAACCGGTGAGGTGTGGATACCAAGCCCATCAACAAGATCCTCCCCCTAATTGGTTTGGACAGCGTTCCTATTCGCTTAATTATTGGTTTCCTATAAGGTTTCATTATAACCCTCTGCCCGACCATGTCAATGTCATCATCTCATGTGTGGCCAGCCTGCCTGTCTTAAGATAGTGATATCTTTCAAGTTTCAACAGTTCCTCTACCCTAGCCCTCCATTCTCGTAGATCTGGCACCTGGGTTTTCTTCCAGTGCCTGGGTATTAGGCCCTTTGCACTGTTTAGCATGAGTAGCAAAAGTAGATATCCTCTCCCGCCACCTTAGGGAGTCCATGGTAGATCAAATATGATGGTTTTGGAGGGATGATGACCTTTAGTATTCTGCTCATGTCTCCCAACACCTCCTCCCAAAAAGATTGTATTTGTGGACAGTTCCACCAGATATGCAGAAGGGTTCCCTCCCCTCCACAGCCCCTCCAGCAGCCCCCGCTTGTGTGCGGATAGATTTTTTGCAGCCTATGAGGGGTCATGTACCACCTGCTGAGCAATTTAAAGTGGGCTTCCTGTATTCTCATTGACACTGAAGCTCTCCTGGCCCTATCAAAGATCTTGAGCCATTCTCTATATTCTATCTCCTGGTCTAGGTCTGCCTGCCAGGCCTGAGTGTAGCTCGGGAGAGAGGTTTCCCCTTTCAGCAAGAGTATTTTGTATATCTGAGAGATAAGATGGGTCGGGGTTTGAGACATCGTGCAGAGAGTTTCAAATAGTGTCCTTTGCCTCATAAGCGAGGCTCTGTCTTTGTGTGTTTTGAGGTAGTGTGTTATCTGTGCCATTCTAAAACAGGAAGCAAACATGTCTGGGGCCCACTCCATCAACTCTGCCTGTGTTTTGAGCCTATCTTGATGCAATATGTTGGACATGGAGGTTTCCTGAAGAGTGTGGTGCACTCCCGGAATATTTTCAATTCCCAGTTCTGGGTTGTCTCGGACTGGAGTGTTTGGTGAATTATGGGAAGACAGCTGCGGGTTTTCGCTGAGTAGTCTGTCCCATGTCGCAAACACCTCTTCCATCAGGAGGTACTTCTGTACCGTAGGAGGGCGGTTCTTAGCAGAGACCCACGCCAGGGCTCCCGTATTGTTGTGTTTCAAGATCTCGTTATCCATCTGGACCCAGGCCTTACTGCATAAGTTCTGGCTCCACTCGACTATCCTCTGAAGAGAGATAGCTCTCTGGTATTCCCTCAGCAAAGGCACCCCCAGCCCCCCCTGTCTCTGGGCAGGTAGATGGTCTGCTTTCTGATTCTGGGTTTCACCCCATTCCAGATATAAGACTCCATGGCTGTTTGTATTTGTCTAATGTATGGTGTAGTTGGGTGGATCGGGACTGTCTGCATCACATACAGCACCCTCGGCAGGATGTTCATCTTGACCACCCCCACCCGTCCCATCCATGAAATTGTTTTATTTTTCCAGTTGTTTAAATCTCTGATTGTGTCCTCACAAATGTGTTTATAGTTAGTTTCTGATATCTCGCGGATGTTAGGGGAAATCAAGATCCCTAGGTATCTGATGGACTGTTTTGCGACTTTGATGGGGCAGTCCGCATAGTGAGCAGCGAACTCCGCGGGTCGCTCTGTAATGTTTAATATTTCTGATTTCTGGGGGTTAAGGAGAAAGTTGGATACTTCTCTGTAGGCAGAGAATTCCGACAGCGCCTCCTTAAGTGACCTAGGGGAGTCGGATAGCGTCAACAGGATGTCATCTGCATACATCGAGAGTTTATGCTCCGTCCCCCCGATCTTTAATCCCTTAATGGTCGAATTGGCTCTTATTTTGCTCGCCAATACCTCGACTGTCAGGGCAAACAGCAATGGCGAGAAGGGGCATCCCTGCCTAGTCCCGTTTTGGATCTGAAAGGTGTTTGATAGCGTACCGTTGACCCTAATTTTGGCATTAGGTGCCGAGTAGAGTGACATGATCACATTTATTAAGCTGGGTCCGAATCCAAACTTCTCGAGGGTATGACGCATGAAGGGCCAACTCACCCGGTCAAACGCCTTTTCTGCGTCCGTTGAGACCAGGGCGAGTGGCTGTTCGTGGTTGTGGGCATATGTGATCATCTGAAGGGTTTTAAGAGTGTTGTCTCTTGCCTCTCGGGCAGGTATAAACCCTACCTGGTCAGTAGAGACCAGGTTTGGCAAAAGCCTATTAATTCGTGATGCTATAACCTTGGCCAGAATCTTCACATCTGAATTTAAAAGGGATATAGGTCTGTAGTTTTCGGGTTTGTCGGGCGGTTTCCCGGGTTTGGGGATCACCGTAATGTAAGCTTCAAGCAAGGAGCGTGGTAGATTTGGGGAGTCCGATAGTGTGTTAAACAGTTTCATCAGAATTGGGGCTAGTATATTTGCATTATTTTGTAATACTTGAGGCCAAACCCATCCGGTCCGGGGCTTTTCCTGGTGGGGAGGTCTTGATCGCTTTTTTAATTTCCAGTATGGAAACAGGGGTATCCAGTGCTTCCCTGTCCCCCTCTGTGATTTTGGGGAGGACAACCCCCTCAAGATATGCTATGATTTTCCCCTCCTCCTGTTCCCCTCCCTGATGTGCCTCCGCTTCTCCATGTACTTGCTTGAGGCTGTATAATGAAGCATAGTACTTTCTAAAAGTATCTGCTATCGAGTCTGCATCTGATTTAATATTACCCTCTTCATCTACTATCTGATGTACATGAGACTTTAGCTGTTTGCGAGCTAGTGCCCTGGCTAGTAGCTTTCCTGCCTTATCCCCCTGCTCATAGTAAAGTTGCCTCAGCTTTAGTGCTTGATTCTGGTACTCTTCCTGTAGGAATTGCATGAGTGTCTTTCTAGCTGTGGTCAGTGTTTCAGTATGTGCCTCATCTGTCGGCTGTGCTTTGTGGTTTGTTTCTGCTTTAGCTACTTGTGTCAGCAGATTTTGGTAGTGTTCCCTTCTAGCCCTTCTGAGCCCCGATCTCCTTTTGATGAGGAGGCCCCTGATAGTGCACTTGTGCACTTCCCAAATAGTAGTAACTGGTAATTGGTCATCGGTGTTCTGGCGAAAATACTCCAGGATAGCTCCGCTCAGTTCTATGCCAAACAGAGGGTCATCCAACAGGGTGTCCTCTAGCCTCCACATATAAGGTGTCACTGGCACAGTGGGCCATAAGATTGCACACCCCACCAGAGCGTGGTCCGACCAGGTGATCTGATATATGTTGCTACTTCTCTTGATTGTTAGCCCTATTGTATCCGTGAAAAGATAGTCTATCCTGGAGTACTTCCTGTGGGGATGTGAATAGAAGGTGTAATTCTTGGCCGCGGGGTGATGTGTCCTCCAAACATCGTATAGACCTAGTTTTGCCAGTGAGGTATTGATGTGCTTCAGTGTCTTATGGGGGGTGCTGGAGAGGCCATCAGAGGTGTCCAACAAGGGGACTAGTGATGCATTGAGATCCCCTCCCACATACAAAATGCCCACCTTAAGCTCTTGTATTTTTCGGATTACTTTTGGCAGGAAAAGGTGCTGAGAGTGATTGGGGCAGTAGATATTGGCTAGGGTGATAGGCCTGTGATATAGGAGCCCCGTGACCACTACATATCTGCCTTCTGGGTCTTTATATGTCTGTATGACCTGAAATGGCGTTTTTGCGCTAAACAGTATTCCCACCCCGTTCTTTTTTTTGGGGCCTGATGCAAAAATTGCTATAGGGTAGCGGTGAGAACACCATTTTGGTTCATGACTGACTGAGAAGTGCGTTTCTTGTAAAAGTATAATATCCGCGCCCATTCTGTGCATATCCCTAACGAGTATGGATCACTTACTGGGACTGTTCAACCCCTTTACATTTATCGTGACAAGCTCTACAGGGCGCGGTCTATTCTGAGTTTGTGCCATGGTGCGTGGGTAGGGTTGCAATTGTTCAGGGGCCCTGGGGGGGCAGGGAAGCGGGGCGGGAAGGGAGGAGAGGGATAATGAGGAAGAAGAAAAAAAAATTTAAGTGGGAGGGGGGAGAGAGGGAAAGCGAGTATGAAATGAGGTGAGGGAAACGGGTAGAGGAGAAGAGTGGGAGAGGGTGTGGGTTAATAGAGAGTCTGGGATAGGGAGGTGGTGAACTAGCAGTTTAGAGGGTTAGGTGCCTTCGTTCTGAAGAAAAAATGACAAGAAAAAGGGGAGGGAAAGAAAAGAAAGGTGTACTGTGCTAGACGTCAATAAGTATTTTATTGACTCTAACTTAACAACTACTTCAGTAGGTCGGGGGTAGTTGTCCCCGTGCTTTCACTATAAACATAAACATTTAGGGCTAGATTTATTAAGCCCTTACGGCACCGCTGCTTCCCTAAACTCTTCGCCACCTCTAAACTGGCGAAATTCAATCTCCTCGGTCGAGTCCGACCGAGGAGATTGACAGCTTCTGCCCCGCGTGATTGGTTGTGCGCGGGCAGGGGGCGGGATTGCATGCGAGCGCAAAATTGCGCTCGTGTGCAATGTTAATTACCTACGGGTAATTTCGCCCCGCCACAGGCGAGCTGAGGCGTACAGGGCCGCGTATACGTGCCCCTGTACGCCTCAGCTATGATAAATCTAGCCCTTATTATTAACTTAGGCCTAGATTTGGAGTTTTGTCGGTAACGACCCGCGTAGCTAACGCCGGCTTTTTTCTGGCCGCACCATAAAAATAACTCTGGTATTGAGAGTCCACATAAAGGCTGCGTTAGGCTCCAAAAAAGGAGCGTAGAGCATATTTAACGCAGCTTCAACTCTCGATACCAGAGTTGCTTACGCAAGCGGCCAGCCTCAAAAACGTGCTCGTGCACGATTCCCCCATAGGAAACAATGGAGCTGTTTGAGCTGAAAAAAAACCTAACACCTGCAAAAAAGCCGCGTTCAGCTCCTAACGCAGCCCCATTGTTTGCTATGCGGAAACACTTCCTACGTCTGCACCTAATACTCTAACATGTACCCCGAGTCTAAACACCCCTAACCTTACACTTATTAACCCCTATTCTGCCACCCCCACTATCGCTGACCCCTGCATAGTATTATTAACCCCTAATCTGCCGCTCCGTAAACCGCCGCTACTTACATTATCCCTATGTACCCCTAATCTGCTGCCCTAACATCGCCGACCCCTATATTATATTTATTAACCCCTAATCTGCCCCCCACAACGTCGCCTCCACCTGCCTACACTTATTAACCCCTAATCTGCCGACCGGACCGCACCGCTATTATTATAAAGTTATTAACCCCTAATCCGCCTCACTAACCCTATAATAAATAGTATTAACCCCTAATCTGCCCTCCCTAACATCGCCGACACCTAACTTCAAACATTAACCCCTAATCTGCCGACTGGAGCTCACCGCTATTCTAATAAATGTATTAACCCCTAAAGCTAAGTCTAACCCTAACACTAACACCCCCCTAAGTTAAATATAATTTAAATCTAACTAAATAAATTAACTCTTATTAAATAAATTATTCCTATTTAAAGCTAAATACTTATCTGTAAAATAAATCCTAATATAGCTACAATATAAATTATAATTATATTATAGCTATTTTAGGATTAATATTTATTTTACAGGTAACTTTGTATTTATTTTAACCAGGTACAATAGCTATTAAATAGTTAAGAACTATTTAATAGCTAAAATAGTTAAAATAATTACAAAATTGGGGCGTGTCCTAGCAGCGACTGTGGATGGTCGCATCTTCTTAGTGCTCCTGCAGATCACCCAACAATCCGCCGGTGGAGGGTACTTTTTACAGAGATTCAATAAATAAAAAGATCAGCACTACTGGTACAGAGGTTTGGCAGGCATTATTTGGATTACTCTCTGTATTTATGACGCCGGAACACAAGAGTGGACAGTAAAGGCCTGGAGCGGCGGCTCAGGACAGGCAGCGCTACCCCCCTTGGTTTACCGAGGGTAATTGTCAAGACTGGTATTAATAAAATATAAATTTCTCACATCTTTTCAGCTTTTTAGCACAAAAGAGACTTCCCTAATACTAGACAACCTGAGGACATCAGGAAATCTAATACTGCGCAACAAATATGGCTGCCGTGATAGAAGCTACCTATCTGAACCGCATTGATGAGATAATGGAGAAAATGGAACAGCGCTTTATGGATCTATTGCAAAGGGCTCCTTGGGACTTTTTAATGCAATCGCACATGACATATTTCAACTTAGAGAACGGAGTGAAAGATGAAGAGGCGACAGCAGTGGGTGTTGGAACCGCGGTTAAGGGCGCTCCCGCGGTCTCCCCTACACAAAGCAAAAGGGAAATTTATGTTAGCACAGAGTCATCTCCCCAGACTTCATCTCGAAAGAAGCTGCCCCAGCAAGCTAACAAGCCGCAAGCGACTGACAAGCAACGGAGGAGCCCTATCTCCAAAACACCTCTCAGTACTGCTCCAACATTTAAATACAGGAATGGTGTCAAGAAGCTCAGCACCTTAAACCAAGTAGACTTGCGGCTACACAGTCATGAAATGGAAGCACCCCTTGATCGGGGAAACAGAGGAGATTCCCGGTTTGGTATATATAACGATAACACATCATCCTTAAAGGAAATGGCTCTACTTTGGCAATTGGATGTACCGTTTTACCCCGGCAGCATTGACTAACAGACAGTCTATAATGCAGTATTATTGGGACAAGCTAAAGCCAGCCTGAGGACTTACTGGTATCGATAAATATTGATTTATATTGTTGGTTTAAAATGTTTTAATCTTGTTTACCTATGTTTGTACTCTCGTGACTGTACAGGATGTTGCCTTCTTACTTATAACTTCAGGTGGCCACATGCACTTTCACTGAAGCAGGCTACAAGGGAGCCTTAGAACTAAATATATATTTATGGTGAGGTGGAGGCACAGGGAATGCATCAATATCCTTCAATGTTTCTGTGTGTTTCCTGCGGGGTTTTGTGGGGGGCCCCAAGGGTGACACAAAAATATATTTGAAAAAGGGATTCGCATTGCAAACGCTGCCTCAGAGCAATGTAAGGAACAAAGGTTAGCAACATTAGTGCCCCTTCTGCGGTCTGCGGCCGGGACCGCTGATGGGAGCTTACTTACCAACCATTACTATTAATATGAGCTACACCTAAAAAGAAAGCTTTATAAGCCAAATCATATATTTCTACTTTCCGCCTAGGGCGGGACAATCAATACTCTGCTGAAGGTGTGTGTATGCAGTCACTCAGGCCTAATAATGTGAATCGTGTAAGCTGGGAAACAGGTTTTGTGCAGATGTGTTTCTTGTTGTTTCGTTATGAAGTTCAATATTTAGACCACAAAATGGTTACTTACCTCTGTGAGATGTAAGCTAATATAGCATCCAGTCCTGACCGGTGCACCTATATCAGCACTTCACAGAAACAAGTAGTTTCATAATGTCTTTAAACAAGGTGCTAGGCGTTTATATGTCAATTTTTCTTTATGTTTTATGTTTGATAATACCCCTGGAATATATTTAAAAGTAAGCACAGGCCCAAGAGAGGCCTACATCTCAGTTATAGGGGGCTAGTAAAAGAGCTCTGCTGATATTGAAGATTAGCCACAGTCAGATTCGCTATAAATATTTTGCGGGTTAATATTCATCACTTAAGACATACACTGTTGTTTTTCCTACTATCATTTAGTTTTATATAGGTCCCCAATATCATACAACTTATTCAATTGCAAGTAAAGGGGACAATGTTGAGCTCTGTGATAAGGGGAAACAGGAAGCTATCTGATAATCATATGCAATGTGTTAGTTCTTTTCAGTTTTCCCACTGATACTGCATGGTTGCATGTTTGAGTTTTTCTAATTTGTAACATTAATGATCTATACCATGTACAACTGCTTTATGATATGTAATCTTTCTGGACCATAATAAAGCTCTTTTGAAAACTAAAATAATTACAAAATTACCTGTAAAATAAATCCTAACCTAAGTTACAATTAAACCTAACACTACACTATCAATAAATTAATTAAATAAACTACCTACAATTACCTACAATTAACCTAACACTACACTATCAATAAATTAATTAAATACAATTCCTACAAATAAATACAATTAAATAAACTAGCTAAAGTACAAAAAATAAAAAAGAACTAAGTTACAAAAAATAAAAAAATATTTACAAACATAAGAAAAATATTACAACAATTTTAAACTAATTACACCTACTCTAAGCCCCCTAATAAAATAACAAAGCCCCCCAAAATAAAAAAAATGCCCTACCCTATTCTAAATTACTAAAGTTCAAAGCTCTTTTACCTTACCAGCCCTGAACAGGGCCCTTTGCGGGGCATGCCCCAAGAAGTTCATCTCTTTTGCCTGTAAAAAAAAACATACAATACCCAAGCCCCCCAACATTACAACCCACCACCCACATACCCCTAATCTAACCCAAACCCCCCTTAAATAAACCTAACACTAAGCCCCTGAAGATCTTCCTACCTTGTCTTCACCTCACCGGGTTCACTGATCTGTCTAGAAGAGCTCCTCCGATGTCCTGATCCAAGCCCAAGCGGGGGGCTGAAGAAGTCCACGATCCGGCTGAAGTCTTCATCCAAGCGGGGCAGAAGAGGTCTTCCATCCGATTGAAGTCTTCATCCAAGCGGCATCCATCCGGAGCGGAGCGGCAGCATCCTGAAGACCTCCGACGCGGAACATCCATCCTGGCCGACGACTGAACGACGAATGACGGTTCCTTTAAATGACGTCATCCAAGATGGCGTCCCTCGAATTCCGATTGGCTGATAGGATTCTATCAGCCAATCGGAATTAAGGTAGGAATATTCTGATTGGCTGATGGAATCAGCCAATCAGAATTAAGTTCAATCCGATTGGCTGATCCAATCAGCCAATCAGATTGAGCTTGCATTCTATTGGCCAATCGGAACAGCCAATAGAATGCGAGCTCAATCTGATTGGCTGATCGGATCAGCCAATCGGATTGAACTTGATTCTGATTGGCTGACTCCATCAGCCAATCAGAATATTCCTACCTTAATTCCGATTGGCTGATAGAATCCTATCAGCCAATCGGAATTCGAGGGACGCCATCTTGGATGACGTCATTTAAAGGAACCGTCATTCGTCGGCCAGGATGGATGTTCCGCGTCGGAGGTCTTCAGGATGCTGCCGCTCCGCTCCGGATGGATGCCGCTTGGATGAAGACTTCAATCGGATGGAAGACCTCTTCTGCCCCGCTTGGATGAAGACTTCAGCCGGATCATGGACCTCTTCAGCCCCCCGCTTGGGCTTGGATCAGGACATCGGAGGAGCTCTTCTGGACAGATCGGTGAACCCGGTGAGGTGAAGACAAGGTAGGAAGATCTTCAGGGGCTTAGTGTTAGGTTTATTTAAGGGGGGTTTGGGTTAGATTAGGGGTATGTGGGTGGTGGGTTGTAATGTTGGGGGGCTTGGGTATTGTATGTTTTTTTTTACAGGCAAAAGAGCTGAACTTCTTGGGGCATGCCCCGCAAAGGGCCCTGTTCAGGGCTGGTAAGGTAAAAGAGCTTTGAACTTTAGTAATTTAGAATAGGGTAGGGCATTTTTTTATTTTGGGGGGGCTTTGTTATTTTATTAGGGGGCTTAGAGTAGGTGTAATTAGTTTAAAATTGTTGTAATATTTTTCTTATGTTTGTAAATATTTTTTTATTTTTTGTAACTTAGTTCTTTTTTATTTTTTGTACTTTAGCTAGTTTATTTAATTGTATTTATTTGTAGGAATTGTATTTAATTAATTTATTGATAGTGTAGTGTTAGGTTAATTGTAGGTAATTGTAGGTAGTTTATTTAATTAATTTATTGATAGTGTAGTGTTAGGTTTAATTGTAACTTAGGTTAGGATTTATTTTACAGGTAATTTTGTAATTATTTTAACTATTTTAGCTATTAAATAGTTCTTAACTATTTAATAGCTATTGTACCTGGTTAAAATAAATACAAAGTTACCTGTAAAATAAATATTAATCCTAAAATAGCTATAATATAATTATAATTTATATTGTAGCTATATTAGGATTTATTTTACAGGTAAGTATTTAGCTTTAAATAGGAATAATTTATTTAATAAGAGTTAATTTATTTAGTTAGATTTAAATTATATTTAACTTAGGGGGGTGTTAGTGTTAGGGTTAGACTTAGCTTTAGGGGTTAATACATTTATTAGAATAGCGGTGAGCTCCAGTCGGCAGATTAGGGGTTAATGTTTGAAGTTAGGTGTCGGCGATGTTAGGGAGGGCAGATTAGGGGTTAATACTATTTATTATAGGGTTAGTGAGGCGGATTAGGGGTTAATAACTTTATAATAATAGCGGTGCGGTTCGGTCGGCAGATTAGGGGTTAATAAGTGTAGGCAGGTGGAGGCGACGTTGTGGGGGGGCAGATTAGGGGTTAAAAAATATAATATAGGGGTCGGCGGTGTTAGGGGCAGCAGATTAGGGGTACATAGCTATAATGTAGGTGGCGGCGCTTTGCGGTCGGCAGATTAGGGGTTAATTATTGTAGGTAGCTGGCTGCGACGTTGTGGGGGGCAGGTTAGGGGTTAATAAATATAATATAGGGGTCGGCGGTGTTAGGGGCAGCAGATTAGGGGTACATAAGTATAACGTAGTTGGCGGTCGGCAGATTAGGGGTTAAAAAAATGTAATCGAGTGTCGGCAATGTGGGGGGACCTCGGTTTAGGGGTACATAGGTAGTTTATGGGTGTTAGTGTACTTTAGAGTACAGTAGTTAAGAGCTTTATAAACCGGCGTTAGCCCAGAAAGCTCTTAACTACTGACTTTTTTCCTGCGGCTGGAGTTTCGTCGTTAGAATTCTAACGCTCACTTCAGACACGACTCTAAATACCGGAGTTAGAAAAATCCCATTGAAAAGATAGGATACGCAATTTACGTAAGGGGATCTGCGTTATGGAAAAGTCGCGGCTGAAAAGTGAGCGTTATACCCTATTTTGAGTGACTCCAAATACCGGAGGTAGCCTAAAACCAGCATTAGGAGCCTCTAACGCTGGTTTTCACGGCTAACGCCAAACTCCAAATCTAGGCCTTAGTAAATTAACGTTCTCTAGTTACACAATCATAAACAGTATATCGAACCATAACAGTAAACTGCAAAAGAAAAAAGAACTCCAAGCAGCAAATATTGAAACATTGCTTTGCATAACCTGTTTAAGCCTACATCTCACCTACAGGCCTGCATCCACACGTCTTGTATCACTCCCTCCCCACACTGCGTCTATGTATGTCCTCACTAATAGCTCTGCCCTCCCAACCCCCCGCACCCAGCTCAGCGCTGAGGACCGGGAGGGCAGTCCCCCTCTCTCTGTTCTTTGTGTTATAAAGATAGGTGCGACTATGGAGAGGAGATGTGTTAGGTCATGAACCTTCTGCCTGTTCCCTGTTAATTAACTGGTTATATTGCAATTATATGTCCTGTCTGATAAAACATACCTATGTTATCTAGTTCTAAGCATAGTTATAAAGATTAAACATCAGATAGACATTGTCAACCTTAATCATATGTGCAACATACGACCTGCAAGCGATCCAGGCAGCGCCAGTTCTGCCGCTACAGGTTACTTATGGCTTACAGCTAATAGTTCTTCCAGTCTCTTTGAACTTTGTTCACTGTGCTGGAGGCTGATGGCCTTCAAGGAGGGGCCTCCTCGGGGCCCTGTGGTTGTCGTCACCAATGTCCTGTGGAGGGGCAATTTGGATGCCCAAGGATTGGTTAAAGCTGGGTAGGTCTTCTATGGATTTAAGGACATGTGAGGTATTATTCTTTGTTGCTATCAAGCAGGTGGGGAAGCCCCACCTATATGGGATCCTATTGTCCTTAAGGACTGCTGTGATAAACCTCATGTCCCTTCGTTTTTGCAGGGTAGTTGGGCACAAGTCGGAATATACCTGAATTTCGGATCCTTTGAATTCTATTGGGTGTTGTGCTCTGGCGAGCCTTAACATATCCTCTTTGTCCTTGAACGACAGCATTTTCATTATGATGTCCCTGGGCGGGGCTCTACTTGGTGGCTTGGGCCTCAAGGCTCGGTGTGCTCTTTCTATCTGCACATCTGAGGCGGAATCGTCCCTTTTTAGGTGCCTGATAAATTCCTGTATATAGCTCTGCAAGGCAGGAGGGTCGACAGCTTCTGATACTCCCCTGAGCCGGAGGTTGTTCCTCCGGCTCCTGTTCTCCAGATCCTCCACTCGGGCCATGAGAGCCTGCACCGTGCCATCCTGGGCCTGCAGACAGCTGTTCTGGTGCTGCAGGTCTGAGCTCAGTGTTTCCTGTTTCTCTTCAATCATAGTGACCCGCTGATCTACAGCTTCTATGTTCCTTTTAAGTTCCCCAAACATAGAGTCCATCATGGCCTCTTTAATATCCTCTTTCGAGGATAGATGTCTTATGTCTTCTTTTGTGAGGTAGGGGGAGCTATGTGTCTGCCCCCCAGGTTTGTGAACCTGTGCCATTGTTACCTGTCTCGCTGTGCTCTAGCTCGCACCTCCAACTAACGCTGTAGGATCAGATGGGGTGAAATAGTTTTCCATAGCTGAGGACTGTGCACTTTTTGGTAGTTTGGCGGATCTTTTGCTTGACATCTCTTATTGCAGTGCTGTGTCTTTATCTTTGTCTTTAGTTAGGCCTGGTCCCCTGTGATCCCATGCAGTCCTGAGTTAAACAGGTCTCAATGCATCCCTGCGTGAATGGGGATGGGCCACTTACAGCCCTCACAAAAGCTGTCCGTTAGTTATTTTATCCTGTCTTTTTTATCAAGGCAAGATGGCCCTGTCTGTAGTGATTTACATGCGGTATGTCGGGGCTTCTAAGTTATGCCCTGTAGTGCACTGCAATCTTTCCTCCCCAGCCTCCACCAGCTAATGCCTGTGTAATTTTAAGTATTGGTAGTAGTACAATTATTAGGGGCCTTGGGTATCTGTAGTGTATGTTAGTTAGTTTGGCCCCTCTTACGTGAATTGCCTGTTGATGAATGCCTCGCTCTCCGCTCACAATCTCCTCCGCCCTCTGTGCAGCGTGTTATCGCAAGGAGCTCCGGTCCGACCACGTGGGTGGGGCCAGGCGCTGCGGCACTCTGTCGCGTCTGTGCACAAATGGCTTTGAGCGTTGGCGGGTTCTGAGGCTGCAGCCGTGCGGGGGCAAGACCGTCCGATGTGCTGTGCAGGTGAGCTGGGGTGCGCTCCGGAACTCCCGGTTCGCTCCGGACACTTTAGGCTTTGGTGTTTGAGTTGTATGCTGGGGTGAGGGCTAACTCGCTGATCCACTTGCTGTTCACTCCAATTTAGGGTCCTGGCTGCCCTCCTATCAGGTCCGCTGCTATTAGTTTTAATTTAAGTCAGCTTGAGAACGTTAATTTTAAGCGAAAGTTTTAGGGGACTACAGAGCTCTAGGGAGATGCTGCCATCTTGGATCGCGGCTAAGCGCCGCCCCAATATTTACACTTTTTAATTAAACATAAATCACATAGATGAGCCATGCTTCTATCCCAAACACTTTCACAGGACCTTAGAAGTCGCATTATAGAGATGCATGAAGCTGTAAAAGGTTACAAAACCATTATTAAAGACCAGGCGTGAGATTACATATGTTGCGTCACCCACAAAAGCCGTCAACGCCAGTTTTTACGCAGTTTTGGTATCCTATATACAGCCCGCATATAAATGCGGCACGTATATTTCCCCCGTCGCCCGCAATTTTTACTCCCATAAGCTAACATGGGACCGCGTCGCAAATCGGTATCCAATATTCAGCGCAAGGACTTACGTGGCGAAAATGGAGAAATGTTACTCCATTTTCACCTCCCCACACAAGGCAGCCGCAGCAAGCCTTGCGCTGAGTATGGGAGCACCGTAACTCCCGAAACTGCCTGCAAAAATAAACTAACACCTAACGCATGCGCAATATCTATCTACCTGTCAACCGCAGTCCCCCACCGCAATAACTAATAAAGTGTATTAACCTCTATATCCACCATCAAACCCACACTGAAACTAAAAATAAAGTATTAACCCCTAAATCCGCCAACCCCAACATTGCAAACTACCTAATAAAACTATTAACCCCTAATCCGCCATTAACCCACAACGCAATAAACCTATTAAAACTATTAACCCCTAATCCGCCATTAACCCACAACGCTATAAACCTATTAAATCTATTAACCCCTAAACCGCCAAAGCCCACAACGCAAACTACCTATTAAAACTATTAACCCCTAAACTGCCATTCCCCACAATGCAAATAAATAATTAAATTACTAAACCCCCTAATCTAACACCCCCTAAACTAACACCCCCTAAATGACCCCAAATTACCTAAATTACAAAATACTAAAGTTACTATTAAAATAAAAAAAACTAACATTAATTTTAACTTTTTTTTATTTTTAAAGTAATCTAAAATTACGGGGAAAAAAATCTAATATTACAAAAAATAATAAACAAATTACCAAGAATTAAAAAATTAAACCTAATCCCTATGAAAATTAAAAAGCCCCCAAAATAAAAACACCCCCAATCTAAGAATAAACTGCCAGTAGCCCTTAGCTTTTTGCAGGGCATTGCCTCAAGATAAACAGCTCTTTTGCAGAAGAAAAAAGTCTAAGTACCCCCTAACAGTAAACCCCCCACCCACCAAACCCCCCAAAATAAAAGAACCTAACACTAAAAAACCTAAACTACCCATTGCCCTGAAAAGGGCATTTAGCTCTTTTAGGAATTGCCCACCCTATTCTAAATAAAAAAAAATTAAAAAAATATAAAAACCCCTTAGTCTAACCCCCAGGTTGATACTCACCGTTCCTGAAGTCCAGCGGAGAAGGTCCTGTCCCATGTGGTGAAGTATTCTACCAAGCGGCGACCTCTTTTCAGATGGCGTCCTTTGAATTCCTATTGGCTGATTCAAATTCAAATTCAAATCAGCCAATAGGATGAGAGCTACTCAAATCCTATTGACTGTTCAAATCAGTCAATTGGATGACAGCTACTGAAATTCTATTGGTTGATTTGAATAGCCAATAAAATTTCAGTAGCTCTCATCCTATTGGCTGATTTGAACAGCCAATAGGATTTGAGTAGCTTTCATCCTATTGGCTGATTTGAATTTGAAGAATCAAATCAGCCAATAGGAATTCAAGGGACGTCATCTTTAATCGCGTACCTTGAATTCACTATTCAGTGTACGGCGGCGATCGAAGAGGATCCTCCACGCTCCATGGCTCCGTGGTCGCCGGTCTTCAATTCCAGGGTCGCCGGTCTTCAGCTCCGCGGTCATCGGTCTTCAGCTTCGCCCTCCGCTCTTGGAAGAAGAAAGAAGAGGTCGCCGCTTGCAAGAAGACAGGACCTTCTCCGCTGGACTTCAGGAACGGTGAGTATCAACCTGGGGGTTAGACTTAGGTTTTTTTACATATTTTTTATTTTTTATTTAGAATAGGGTGGGCAATTCCTAAAAGGGATAAATGCCCTTTTCAGGGCAATGGGTAGTTTAGGGTTTTTAGTGTTAGGTTCTTTTATTTTGGGGGGTTTGGTGGGTGGGGGGGTTTACTGTTAGGGGGGACTTAGACTTTTTTCTTCTGCAAAAGAGCTGTTTATCTTGGGGCAATGCCCTGCAAAAAGCCCTTTTAAGGGCTACTGGCAGTTTATTCTTAGATTAGGGGGTGTTTTTATTTTGTTTTTGTTTTTTTTATTTCATAGGGATTAGGTATAATTTTTTAAAATTTTATAATTTTTATTTTTTATTTTCTGTAATCTTAGATTTTTTTATTTTCTGTAATTGTAGCTTAAAGGGACAGTCTACACCAGAATTTTAATTTTGACTAGTTTTGACTAGTTTGGGGGCTTAGTAATTTTAATTATTTATTTGCGTTGTGGGCTTTGGCGGTTTTGGGGTTAATACATTAATAGGTAGTTTGCGTTGTGGGTTAATGGCGGATTAGGGGTTAATAGTTTTATTAGGTAGTTTGCGATGTTGGGGTTGGCGGATTTAAAGGTTAATACTTTAATAGGTTTATTGCGGAGTGGGTATGATGGCAGATATAGGGGTTAATAGGTTAATTAGGCATATTGCGTTGTGGGGGGTTGTCGGTTTAGGGATTAATACTTTTATAAGTTCTGATGTGGGTTTGATGGGGGATATATGGATTTTATGTGTTGGGTTTATTTTTGGGAGGCGTGTTAGACTTTTACGGGAGATTTGATATTTTTTTTATTTTTCTTCGGCGCCGGCAGTTTCTTAAGTGCCATAAATCACTAGTGGCTCCAGAATTGTGTATTTCTGGACATCGCTAGTTTATCAGACTTACTGCACTTTATGAACTGCCAGAGGCGGTTATTGAATACCCCGATGTGCGAGGTAAAATTACGGTCTTGCGCTGAAGCCTGCGCCGTGTATGTAATCTAGCCCCAGGGTCTTCATCAATGAAACAGTAAGACAAACGTTATACAAATGAAGCAATGCAAGACTGTTACTACTCTCCCTAGAAGTAGGCACCCTACACCCTTCTAATTACCAAAAAGCAATGCCAAAGCCATATATGTCTGCTCTTTCTGAACAAAGGGGATCCCAGAGGAAGCTTTTACAACCATTTGTGCTACAATTGCACAAGCTGTTTGTAAATAATTTCAGTGAGAAACCTAAAGTTTGTTAAAAAGTTAACCATTTTTTTTTATTTGATCGCATTTGGCGGTGAAATGGTGGCATGAAATATACCAAAATGGGCCTAGATCAATACTTTGGGTTGTCTATTAAAAGAAATATAAAATATAAATATAAAAATGGCACTATTTCTGTTTAAATGTAGTGATGGCAAAAATGCTCTGGTCTTTTGGGGAAGTTTTAGGGGTTAATTTATGAAGCAGCGGATGCTGCTTCCGACCCACTCCGCTTCACTTCCACCTGAAGCGGAAGTTAAGAAGCAGCGGTCCTAAGAAATGGCCGTATACCCGTTTCCGCGCGAGCCTTCTGGCTCGCCGGAAACAGGAGTTAAGAAGCAGTGGCCTAGATTTAGAGTTGGGCGGTAGCCGTCAAAACCAGTGTTAGAGGCTCCTAACGCTGGTTTTTACCGCCCTCTGGTATTTGGAGCCAGTCATTAAAGGGTCTAACGCTCACTTTCCAGCTGCGATTTTTCCATACCGCAGATCCCCTTACGTCAATTGCGTATCCTATCTTTTCAATGGGATCTTTCTAACGCTGGTATTTAGAGTCGTGGCTGAAGTGAGCGTTAGAAATCTAACGACAAAACTCCAGCCGCAGAAAAAAGTCAGTAGTTAAGAGCTTTCTGGGCTAACGCCGGTTTATAAAGCTCTTAACTATAACTACTGTGCTCTAAAGTACACTAACACCCATAAACTACCTATGTACCCCTAAACCGAGGTCCCCCCACATCGCCGCCACTCTATTAAATTTTTTAACCCCTAATCTGCCGCTCCGTACACCGCCGCCAGCTAAATTATCCCTATGTACCCCTAATCTGCTGCCCCTAATACCGCCGACCCCTATATTATATTTATTAACCCCTAATCTGCCCCCTCAACGTCGCCTCCACCTGCCTACACTTATTAACCCCTAATCTGCCGAGTATGCTATTATAATAAAGTTATTAACCCCTAATCCGCCTCACTCCCGCCTCAATAACCCTATAATAAATAGTATTAACCCCTAATCTGCCCTCCCTAACATCGCCGACACCTAACTTCAATTATTAACCCCTAATCTGCCGACCGAATCTAGCCGCTACTGTAATAAATGGATTAACCCCTAAAGCTAAGTCTAATCCTAACACTAACACCCCCCTAAGTTAAATATAATTTATATCTAACAAAATAAATTAACTCTTATTAAATAAATTATTCCTATTTAAAGCTAAATACTTACCTATAAAATAAACCCTAATATAGCTACAATATAAATTATAATTATATTATAGCTATTTTAGAATTAATATTTATTTTACAGGCAACTTTGTATTTATTTTAACCAGGTACAATAGCTATTAAATAGTTAAGAACTATTTAATAGCTAAAATAGTTAAAATAATTACAAAATTACCTGTAAAATAAATCCTAACCTAAGTTACAATTAAACCTAACACTACACTATCAATAAATTAATTAAATACAATACCTACAATTATCTACAATTAAACCTAACACTACACTATCAATAAATTAATTAAATAAAATACCTACAATTATCTACAATTAAACCTAACACTACACTATCAATAAATTAATTAAATAAAATACCTACAAATAAATACAATTAAATAAACTAACTAAAGTACAAAAAATAAAAAAGAACTAAGTTACAAACAATAAAAAAATATTTACAAACATTAGAAAAATATTACAACAATTTTAAACTAATTACACCTACTCTAAGCCCCCTAATAAAATAACAAAGCCCCCCAAAATAAAAAAATGCCCTACCCTATTCTAAATTAAAAAAGTTCAAAGCTCTTTTACCTTACCAGCCCTGAAAAGGGCCATTTGCGGGGCATGCTCCAAAGAATTCAGCTCTTTTGCCTGTAAAAAAAAACATACAATACCCCCCCCAACATTACAACCCACCACCCACATACCCCTAATCTAACCGAAACCCCCCTTAAATAAACCTAACACTAAGCCCCTGAAGATCTCCCTACCTTGTCTTCACCTTGTTCCGATCAGCCAATAGAATGCGAGCTCAATCTGATTGGCTGATTGGATCAGCCAATCGGATTGAACTTGATTCTGATTGGCTGGTTCCATCAGCCAATCAGAATTTTCCTACCTTAATTCCGATTGGCTGATAGAATCCTATCAGCCAATCGGAATTCGAGGGACGCCATCTTGGATGACGTCATTTAAAGGAACCGTCATTCGGCTAGTAGGCGTCGCTTGAAGAGGTTGGATCCGCGTCGGCTGGGAAGAAGATTGCTCTGCTCCGGGAGAAAGAAGATTGAAGATGCGGCTTGATAGAAGACTTCATCCCGATGATGGACTTCCGACTTCAGCCCGATGATGGATTTCTTCAGCCGCCGCTTGGATCCAGACTTCAGCCCGAGGATGGACGTCACTCTTCAGCCCCCTGCTTGGGCTTGGATCAAGACTTCGGACCCTCTTCTGGACAGATCGGGACCCGGTGAGGTGAAGACAAGGTAGGGAGATCTTCAGGGGCTTAGTGTTAGGTTTATTTAAGGGGGGTTTGGGTTAGATTAGGGGTATGTGGGTGGTGGGTTGTAATGTTGGGGGGGTATTGTATGTGTTTTTTTTCAGGCAAAAGAGCTGAATTCTTTGGGGCATGCCCCGCAAATGGCCCTTTTCAGGGCTGGTAAGGTAAAAGAGATTTGAACTTTTTTAATTTAGAATAGGGTAGGGCATTTTTTTATTTTGGGGGGCTTTGTTATTTTATTAGGGGGCTTAGAGTAGGTGTAATTAGTTTAAAATTGTTGTAATATTTTTCTAATGTTTGTAAATATTTTTTTATTTTTTGTAACTTAGTTCTTTTTTATTTTTTGTACTTTAGTTAGTTTATTTAATTGTATTTATTTGTAGGTATTTTATTTAATTAATTTATTGATAGTGTAGTGTTAGGTTTAATTGTAGATAATTGTAGGTATTTTATTTAATTAATTTATTGATAGTGTAGTGTTAGGTTTAATTGTAGATAATTGTAGGTATTGTATTTAATTAATTTATTGATAGTGTAGTGTTAGGTTTAATTGTAACTTAGGTTAGGATTTATTTTACAGGTAATTTTGTAATTATTTTAACTATTTTATCTATTAAATAGTTCTTAACTATTTAATAGCTATTGTACCTGGTTAAAATAAATACAAAGTTGCCTGTAAAATAAATATTAATCCTAAAATAGCTATAATATAATTATAATTTATATTGTAGCTATATTAGGGTTTATTTTATAGGTAAGTATTTAGCTTTAAATTGGAATAATTTATTTAATAAGAGTTAATTTATTTCGTTAGATAAAAATTATATTTAACTTAGGGGGGTGTTAGTGTTAGGGTTAGACTTAGCTTTAGGGGTTAATCCATTTATTACAGTAGCAGCGAGATTCGGTCAGCAGATTAGGGGTTAATAATTGAAGTTAGGTGTCGGCGATGTTAGGGAGGGCAGATTAGGGGTTAATACTATTTATTATAGGGTTATTGAGGCGGATTAGGGGTTAATAACTTTATTATAGTAGCGGTGCGGTCCGCTCGGCAGATTAGGGGTTAATAAGTGTAGGCAGGTGGAGGCGACGTTGTGGGGGGCAGATTATGGGTTAATAAATATAATATAGGGGTCGGCGGTGTTAGGGGCAGCAGATTAGGGTTACATAGGGATAATGTAGGTAGCGGCGGTTTACGGAGCGGCAGATTAGGGGTTAAAAATAATATGCAGGTGGCAGCGATAGCGGGGGCGGCAGAATAGGGGTTAATAAGTGTAAGGTTAGGGGTGTTTAGACTCGGGGTACATGTTAGAGTGTTAGGTGCAGACGTAGGAAGTGTTTCCCCATAGAAAACAATGGGGCTGCGTTAGGAGCTGAACGCTGCTTTTTTGCAGGTGTTAGGTTTTTTTTCAGCTCAAACTGCCCCATTGTTTTCTATGGGGATATCGTGCACGAGCACGTTTTTGAAGCTGGCCGCGTCTGTAAGCACCGCTGGTATCTAGAGTTGCAGTGGTGTTAAATTATGCTCTACGCTCCCTTTTTGGAGCCTAACACACTGAAAACCCAGCCATTCTGTGAACTCTAAATACCAGCAGTATTTAAAAGGTGCGGGAGAAAAAAAGCACGTGTAGCTAACGCACCCCTTTGGCCGCAGAACTCTAAATCTAGCCGAGTGTATACTGTCCCTTTAACTTTTGGGCATGACCACCACATATGGGTATATGATCCTTCTTCTTTACATCCTCTATAGCAATATTTATGTGAGTTATTTTCCATATCTGGTTGCTTATTCTTAAACCTACTGGGATGTAAATACCACCTATATGTTACTTTTAGATCATTTTAGGTTTGCACTATTGGTGAAGGACAAGGACAAGCAGTTCAGCCCATACTGTATTCGCTTTCGTAAAATGCCCTTCTTCCCATTTATGATGAATTTCATTTTGTCTGGTGTAGGCCCTGAATAAAAGCTGTTATATGAACCCGCTATTGCTCCTTACATTCTGTTAGGAGATAGGCATAATGTCTCAAAGAATGTGGGTGTGGTCTTATTTTGCATTTTTATTAATTTCATTAGCCCTTGAAATTAATTGTAAGTGATGGAACCAGGAGTTTAGAAGGAATGGAGGAGTATCCCTATACTGTTCAAAAGTGAGAATTTTGGATCCTTGATATATGTCTGCAATACGATAAAGGCTTTTGTTAGCCCATATACTACTAACTGTATTCCTAATTTTATTTGACAGGGTGATTAAAGGTGTGGCTGGCGAGCTCCTTGACAACAAATTAAATTTCGCTGTCAGGGTGTCCCATAGTTTGACTGTGTATGTGATTGTGATATATGTCACCCAAGTTTGTAACCCATCTTTTTTCAAGGTCCAAAGTGGTTTATATATTGGGGATAGAATAATCATGTTGTCTCTAACCCATGTTTAGTCATTGCTTCTGTGGTTCCATAAAGCAGTTTGTGCCATCCTAGCTGCAAAAAATAAGCTTGTAAATCTGGGACCCCAAGTAGCTGCGTGATCAGTTCAGGGATGAACTTCTTGTAAAACCCTTCCGAATACCCATCAGGGCCAGGAGTTTTAATACTATTTAGCTGTTTAACAGCTGCAGCAACTTATTGACATGTAATTGGGTCATTTAAGTGACCTCTAACTTCTTTATCTGTGTTCTGTCAGGCCCTTTTTCAATTGATATAGAGTTTGGTAAAATGCTGCATAAGTATTCGCTATTTGTAATGGATTGTTAGTAACCATTCCTTCCAGTGTTTGAAGTTGAGGAATCGAGGTGGCTTTTGTTATATTTCTGTGTATCAAGACATTTTACAGGACAATGTCAGGGCAGCAGTCCATGACCTCAAGCTTAAAAGGACATTGTATACTAGATTGATTTTTCTTTGCATAAAGGTTTTGTAGATGATCCATTTATATAGCCCACCTGGGAGTGTTTTTGTAACAATGTATAGTTTTGCTTTGTTTTAATAACGTTGTGCTGATTTTCAGACTCCTAACCAAGCCCCAAAGTATCAGATGTAGACCCAGGTATACAGACTCCTGCTACTCCTGTTTGTTTAAATTGTGTTTTCATATGCAGGGAAGGGGAGGGGGGGAAGTGTCTGTTCTTCCTGATTTCACAGCCCCTTTCACTGGGTGTCCAGTGCTAAACTGGGAGCTTCTAACTAAGTTTTTTAAAAAGTTTTATACTGGATTTTTTAGACTATCTATGCATATTCCTCTTTATAGTAGTATCTATTACATGTAGTAGACAATGACCCAAATCACACAAGTAAATTAACTAACAAATGGCTGAAAAATAAGATGATTTGTGTTTTATAATGGACAAGTCAGAGCCCTGACTTTATAGGGATGGTACAACGCCGCCCCCTGCTGACTCGTGGCCAATCGGCTGCCAGCAGGGAGGTGTCAATCAACCCGATCGTACTCGATTGGGTTGATTTCCGGTGATTCCTTTCCGCCTCATCAGAGCAGGCGGACAGGGTTATGGAGCAGCGCCAAAAACACGGGCCCACAAGCTCCGTTCGGAGCTTGATAAATGGGCCCCTTGTTGTAATGAAAATATATTAGTGTACAAGCAAAACTGCATCATTTGTTTTCTTAAGTGTATATATATTTTATAATTCAAGATTTATAATCCTAATTGGAATTGTCTATTCCTTTGCCTTCCTTCATTTCTGCTTTTGGCTGGGTTGTGACATAGTAAGCAGTCCCACCCACTCTCTACATAGGCTTCCTACATAGGCTTCCCACCCACTCTCTACATAGGCTTCCTACATAGGCTTCCTACATAGGCTTTCCACCCACTCTCTACATAGGCTTCCTACATAGGCTTCCCACCCACTCTCTACATAGGCTTCCTACATAGGCTTCCCACCCACTCTCTAGATAGGCTTCCTACATAGGATTCCCACCCACTCTCTACATAGGCTTCCTACATAGGCTTCCCACCCACTCTCTACATAGGCTTCCTACATAGGCTTCCCACCCACTCTCTACATAGGCTTCCTACATAGGATTCCCACCCACTCTCTACATAGGCTTCCTACATAGGCTTCCCACCCACTCTCTACATAGGCTTTCTACATAGGCTTCCCACCCACTCTCTACATAGGCTTCCTACATAGGCTTCCCACCCACTCTCTACATAGGCTTCCTACATAGGCTTCCCACCCACTCTCTACATAGGCTTCCTACATAGGCTTTCCACCCACTCTCTACATAGGCTTCCCACCCACTCTCTACAAAGGCTTTCACTGATTGGATGTTCATTGGAATTGTCATTAAAAAAAAGATTTCATCCCAGTGGGTCGGCATAACATTGTAATAGAACCATTACTATAGGCACGGATTTAACCCTTTTCACAGACATAAAAAAAAAGGTACACAAATACTTTTTTAATGGCAAAGATTACACATATAGCATTTGATTAGCTAAAGTTTACCATCACTTTAACTCAATTGAGATGCTGTGGCCTGACCTGAAGAGGACTGTGCAATAACCCAGAAATATTCATCAACTGAAACAGATTTGTAAGGAGAATGGTCCAAAATTCATTCTCAGTATTGTGCAGCTACAGGAACTCTTTGGTGGGGGATGTTTCTGCTAAAAGAGGATCCACAAGCTACACAATTCAAGGGTTCACTTCATGTCCACGCAACCAGCATTTTATCCTAAACCGAAATAATCCAACCCCAAACAGTGGCTTATATTAGTACAATTTACCAAGTCAATTCTATGAAATGTTCCAAAAATTATAAAGCTCAGGTTTCCTTTGCCAGTTCAGCCATCTGTGAAACCATCACACAACTTCAGAATATCAGGTGTCAAAGGTGTATCCGTGTCACCATTGTACAAGCCTCAGAATTCTTTCTAACATTTTCTCACCCTGCAGGAAGTTAGGTTTAAGGTTGAGAAGCCATAAGAACCAATCAACAAACAATATACATGTAGTGGTATTCCTTCACAAACTGTACACCATAGCAATGGGCAGCCCCTGATCACAAGCTTGCCACCTACAGAATATGTAACCATGGTAACCCTTTTAGACACAATATCTATTACCATGATGCAATGTAATGTACATTCAAATAAAAACCACAGTCTATATTTAATTATCTAAATCTCTAAACCTACATATACAGTAATATTAGGAAATGGGACAGAATATATAAACAATACAATCGACTAAATATGTTTTTACCAAATGTATATAATTTGCTGTTATTGATGTATTGTAATCTAATGTCAATGTGTGTATTAAAATGCTAATTCAATGTTAGGTCTATAGAATACCACAAATTAAAATGTTGTAATGCGTGTACCCTTTCACTAAATATATTTCCTTTAAGAACTTTCAGTATGAATTTTGGCAGAACATAGTACTCACCAGAGCATAAGATTTTATAGAATATCAATACCCAGCATAATATTGTAATTACCAAACAACATCCAGTTGTGCTTGAAGCATCAGATGTAAAGTACAACTGTGCAAATACATTTGTATATATTCCTACAACGTAGTTCCCTGGGAGATAGTTTAATATCCTTTTAGCATATTGTAGGACTATTGGGGGTGGGGGGATTAGTCAGACACTGAATGAAAATAACCATTACTACTTAAATCAGATATACATTTATTAACTGGAATTACTTATGTGTTTGGCATGAATATAAAGCGGAAAAATAAATATAAAAGAACTGAATGATTGAAATCTGATAAAAGAGGAGAATAAATAAAAAATAATTGCTTAAATTTGGTTAAGTACCATGGACAGCACTTGTTTATTGGTGCTGTCCAATCAGCCAGGGCAACCCAGGTTGTTCACCAAAAATGGGCCAGCCTCTAAACTTACATTCTTGCTTTTCAAATAAACATACCAAGAGAATGAAGAAAATGTGATAATAGGAGTAAATTAGATAGTTGCTTAAAATTGCATGCGCTATCTGAATCACAAAAGAAATAATTTGGGTTCAGTGTCCCTTTAAACAAAAAAAGTGGAAAATTCTGAATCTTGATCAGAGACTGACTGTTGATCATCTGAAAACACTTCACCCTCAGAGGATAAATTAGATGAGCCAGGGCCTGGAACATTCATCTTAACAGACTTTGGCTTACTTAAATCAGATAAGCTAGTAGATGGACCATCAGAATTCAGAAACCACATTCTTAAACTTACTTGGAGGGAGCATGGCCGCCAACATCTCAGATATAGTAGAGCGTACAAAATCTTTAAATTCTAGAGCAAAACCTAAAGAACTCCCCTGTGTAGAACAAATAGAGGGGGGACATATACCCTTAGAAGAAAGAGCCGCATTAGACTGTTCAGAATGCATACGATGATCCATACACGATTTGCAAAGCTGAGTAGGAGGATTACATTGAACAATTTGCAAAAAAATACACTTAAAGGGACAGTCTACGCCAGAATTTCTATTGTTTAAAAAGACATTTAATCCCTTTATTTCTCATTCCCCAATTTTGCATAACAGCACAGTTATATAAATATACTTTTTACCTCTGTGATTGCGTGTGTCTAAGCCACTGCAGATTTCCCTTTATTTCAGTTCTTTTGACAGACTTGCATTTTATCCAATCAATGCTGACTCCTAGGTGAATCCACAGAAGTGAGCACATTGTTATCTATATGGCACACATGAACTAGAAGTGTCTAACTGTGAAAAACTGTCAAAATGCACTGAGATAAGAGGCGGTCTTCAAGGGCTTAGGAATTAGCATATGAGCATACCTAGTTTTAGATTTCAACAAAGTATACCAAATGAACAAAGCAAATTTGATGATAAAAGTGAATTGGAAAGTTGTTTAAAATGGCAAGCTCTGAGGAAGCCGGTGGGAGGAGTTCAGGTGTAAGGTCAGAGAGACACCTGCTCTGTATCTCCTAACGAGCTATTGGCAGCGGGAAAGCGTGCTGAACACCCCTGGCCTGGGGCGGCTCAAGCAAGCAAGTTATACTCAGCTATCGGCTCCTCCAAAAGTGCTAAGACATCGCACTTGCGCTTACAGATTGGATACATGGCCTTGAAAATTATAACAAAGTATCAAAAGAAGTAAAGACATACCACAGATCTTACTACTGTCTGATCCTGGGAAACAAAAAAAGCCAAAAAGTTAAGAGCTCTCCTGGTAGAGCAGCAGAACGATATATAAACATTACACTCGGTTTGTCTCCTAGTCGGGACTCTAATACCAAGAAACAAGGCAACTATTGAGAGGCTTTCCTGAGCACCGGACGTGGGCGCTCACAGACATAGAGACTGCTGCGGTAGTGGTTTGTGATTTGCCCGGAGCAGACTGACCTAGCGGTTGATCACTGGAATGAGAGCCTGTGTGACCGGGCTAAACTGACCTGTTGGGGATTGTGTCCGGCGGGGTACCTCTGGCTGGTGGTCCGCTCCTTTCCGGCTTCACATAGCCCCTCTTCTGCGGTTGGGCACCTGATACGGCGGAGTGATACTCCCTCTGGACCTTCTGAGACGGCTCACCGCAAGACGCGGCTACTGTGGATCACCTGACCGGGACATTTGATTCCTGAAGGTGCGGCGCTGATCTGCGCTGTGGGAGCACTACCCGAGAAGCGGCACATTTGGTGTTTGCCTGCCCGTGTTTCAAGAGGAGGGCTGGAATACCATCTGCAGCACTTGTTTTTCCTTCAACTCCTTTATCTTTCCCCACCGATGTTGCAAGGAGAGGTAAAGAACCAAGAACCCTGTTTAAAGAAGCCCCCTAGAGAACTTTAACCGCTGGAGACACATTATACCCTAAAGGACCAGGGCCAGGTACTATCTTATTATACCCCAGAGCTATTCTTTTACAATATACGAATGCTTTTTGCTAGCTTTGGCCTGGGGATCACTGATCACTTTACTTCAGTAAAAACTTAAATCACACACCAATACAAAGTGACTGGAGAACTGAACGTTGTAACATATCTAATACTCCTAGCTGCTGAAAACTGATACAATTGTATACATAGATAGGGCTGCTGCCAAACTGCTTAATTAGAACATGTAACAGAATGGCGTAATCTATCAGTGACTCTGATTATACACCCTTTTTAGTTTAGACTGCTTTTTTTTTTTTTTTTTTTTTCTCTTTTTGCCTAAATAAGATTTTTGTCTGCATATGGGCCCATTTGCACGTCTGTGTATATGAGTTAGGGTATATGTGGGCACTTCTGGGTCCTATATTATTAGGTCTAAACCTACAATGTAATTCTATTCTTCAAAATAGTCACTTTTTACCTGTGTATGACCACCATCTGTTGAATTGAAAATAGTATTGCTCAAGATAGCACTGCTTAAAAGCATAACGGTATACCACCGAGATATTTAAAGTACCTAAGATAAGTAAAATATTCTAGGGTGGATACAACCCTAGGCGAAGGGGAAATAAAGCAGAGAGCAGGAGAAAAGGGATTAGAAAAATTATTTTTGCAAGCCTGAAACTAATTAAAAAATTGCCACTGATAACAGAGAAATCACAGCACAAAATTTATTTAATTTATCACTCCCCTCACACTCACCCCCCTCACTGAGTTTTTATTTTTTGTTTCCACACAACCACTATTGCATGGATACATTTTTCACCACACATACTAAAACACCTCCCTCCACTATGGCTGGGAGGCAGAGAGAAAAAAGAAATAATAAGACCACACCAGAAATAACAACAGACACCTCTCCCGCTAGCACAAATATGTCACAGATAAGAGAGACTATAGACTTGCAAACTTTAGTTATACAGATTTCTGAAGCCCTTTCACCTAAATTTGACACCCTTAAAGCCGAAATAAAACAAGACATACACGCATTAGTAACTGAAGTTCGCCAGTTCTCAAACAGATTAGGAGAAGCTGAACAAAGAATTTCTGACTTAGAAGATAATGTGATAGCCCACAATAGCAAGTTAGACACTATAAACTCTAATCTTACAACATTTCTGCTAAAATTGGAAGATATTGAGAATCGGGCTAGACGAAATAATTTCAGAATCATTGGTATCCCTGAAGAAAAGCAATATGAGGATCTTGACAAATTTGTAACAATAACACTGCCACACTTATTGCAAATTCCTCAATCACACCCAAGGATAGTTATAGAGAGAGTGCATAGATTAGGAAGACAAATGGCAGAGAGCAGAAATCCCAGACCTAGACCAGTCATAGCCAAAGCCCTTAACTATCAGGATAAACTTTTATTACTGCAGTACTTAAAAAAAAATCAACCCATATTTCTGGATGGAGCTAAAATTATGCTTTTCCAGGATTTCTCTGCAGAAACATCTGCTAAAAGAAGGGACCTGGCCCCGCTATGCACCAAGCTAATAAATCAAGGTCACCAATCCACTATTATTTATCCAGCAAAGTTGAAAATAAGAATTAATAACAGTACACATTTTTTTGAGTCAGCTAGAGAAGCAGAAACATTTATATCAAAACAACTTCCCTCAGAATAAGCTAAGATTTCAATCTAGTAGAGAGGAACTGGCATTTATCTACAGCTGGATATTATCAATATAGATGGCTATGAGATGTATAATATTCACACACGGCTTAGATCATAGCTCCTACATTTTTCAATGGTTTTTGTTATATGTTGGGGTGTCTTGTCATGTCTTGTGTTTTTTTTGTTTTTTTTTTGTTTTTTGTGTTACCCTATTCTTTTCCTCTCTTTTATACAATGTTTGAATGATTGATATATTAAACGGTTTTAAATTGACCTCTTGGAATATTGGGGGTATCACATCACCTATCAAACGCAAAACAATAATAGCACAGTTAAGAAAAATTCGGACAGATATCGCATTTTTGCAGGAAACTCACCTTAAAATGCAAGAGGTTCTTAAACTTAAGTGCTCTTGGGTGAATGAAGTACTTGCGTCACCCAGTACCCAAAGGAAGGGAGGGGTAGCGATTCTACTCGGTAAAAAGATAAAATACCAGGTTCTCCATACTAACTCAGATCCAGAAGGGAGGTTCATAATGGTGAAAATTAAAATTGACCAAATACTCTACACATTATGTAACATATATGCTCCAAATGTATTTAGTTTCCCCTTTTGGGAAAAGCTTCAAGCTAATTTATTGTCCTATACAGAAGGCTTTTTGATATTAGGCGGGGACTTCAACATGGCACCGCAATTTCCCCTAGATAGGTTAAGGCATAAGAATTCCTCTCTCAGAACCAAAAGGGATAATTTAGAAGCCAAAATGTTTCTCAAACTTTTCCAGAATCTCCGTCTTAGAGATATATGGAGGTCACATAATCCAGAGTCTAGGGACTTTACTTGCCTCTCTAAGGCGCACAAGTCACTGTCAAGAATTGACTTGATTCTTATAGATGAGAGATTATGTAAAGTAAAATTAGATGTTAAAATTTTACCTATCTGCATATCGGATCATGCTCCAATCCTCTTAGAGTTCTTCCCGAGCAATCCTACTTCAAGATATTCCAGATTTGTTTTTCCCACTTATCTTGCTTCGGATCTTAAATTTAAAAACTGGCTAAACACTAAGTTCCAGGAATACTCTTCCTTTAACAAAGAATACATTAATCGTCCCATCATTTTTTGGGAAGCCGCTAAGGCGGTTTTGAGAGGAGAAATTTTAGCTTATTCTATAAACAGGACAAAAAAATTTAAGCTTAGAGAAAGAGAAATTATAAGATCTGTTTCTAATTCTTATAACTCCTACCTATTAGACAAAACACCTAGAAATTGGGCAAAATATACCCAAGCGTTAAAGGAAAGAGACTCTTTTCTTTTACTTAAGGCTACACAGAAAGATCTGAAATTCCAAGCCAAACTATACAGGCATGGGAGCAAATCAGGAAAACTGCTAGCAAAATTAGTAAAAAGAGATAAGTGCTCATCAGTTATAGATTCATTACAGGGAGAAGATAAGACAATAACATCTTCAGAAGATATAATTAATTCCTTTGTTGAATATTATCAGGACATATACTCTTTGAAAACCTCAAATTTACAGGTACGGGAATCTTTTTGGGATAAAATCACACATAATTTGGTATCGGCAGATCTAGTTGAAGTGCTCAATCTTCCCATAACTGAGCCCGAGATTTCAAAAGCAATTCTTGATCTCTCTTTAAACAAAGCCTCGGGCCCCGACGGTTTGCCTAACAAATTTTATAAAATACTTGCCAAATCAATATCACCTCATTTACTTTCTTTATATAATGAGATTTATATAAAAGGCATTATTCCCCCACCCAGTTTTTCTGCTTCATTTACAACCTTAATTCTTAAACAAGGGAAAGAGCCCAATAGAAAGGAATCATACAGGCCGATAGCATTATTAAATACCCATTATAAAATTTTGTCCTCCATTATAGCAGATAGGCTCCAACTACTTCTCCCCAGTATCATACATAAAGATCAGGCAGGGTTTATGTCTAAACGAAATTCGTCAGCAAAGATCAGGGAACTTTTTTTAACTATAGATTATTTTAACAAGAAAGGGGAGAGGGAGGGGGAGAGAGGCGCCCCGGACGCTGCAATCATTGCAATCGACGCGGAGAAAGCATTTGATTCTGTTCATTTTGATCATTTGTTACACTCTCTCCATCAATTTGGTTTACAAGGTAATTTTTTAAATTTTATTGATAATCTATATAAAACAGCTTCTACTCGAATATTAGTTAATGGTTTAACTTCTTCAAATATTTTTCTTAAGAGGGGTACTCATCAGGGGTGTCCTCTCTCCCCCCTCCTTTTCAATATCTCAATTGAGCCCTTTGCCTTATACATCAGACAACATCTTGATGGTATTAGGATTGGTGAGAAAGAGATGAAATTAGCTCTATATGCTGATGACATCTTAATTTATACATCTAAAACATCCATTAATGTCCCTAAACTTATATTAATCATAGAACAATTTGGGGCTTTTTCTGGTTATAGAGTAAACATGTCGAAATCCGAATTATTATGGATTAACCAATCCAAGGACTCTATGGGTAATATTCCATTTAAAATAGTGACCAACTCCTTTAGATACCTTGGTATCATGATCTCTTCCAATCCAGATACGTGGTATAATCTTAACATACCTCCGGTATTGAATAAAATTAAAGAAAATCTGAAAAACTGGCAGAACCTTCCTCTATCATTGTCAGGTCGTATTGCCCTATATAAAATGGTTTGCCTTCCGAAGATATTATACATTTTACAAAACACTCCTCTGGTTCTTAAAGGTAAAGATGTTTTATTATTTAACGTTGTACTTAGAAAATTTATTTGGCAGAATAAAAAGCCCAGAATTTCGCTAACTAAATTGTCCCTTCCTAGAGAGTATGCGGGGCTAGCCTTGCCAGATATTAAACTTTATAATCTTGCCTTTTTGACCCGCTTGATCTTGGACTGGATGTCAGAAAGAGACTATGTTACTAACAACGAATTGGAAAATAATATTCTATACCCACTTACCCCTTTAGCTCTACTTCATTGCACTAGAAGCACTCTACCGAAAGAGGTGAAAAAAATGAAAACAATGTTCAATCCTTTATTAGCCTGGTGGAGAGTGTGTAATATCCTCAATATCGAACAAGGAGTATCTAATCATATGCCAATAGTAGGTAACCCTCAATTTCAAGCGGGTCTTAATTTGTCCCCTTTCCAGAGATGGGAGGCACTAGGTCTGGGGAAAATGTATCAATTGTTGGATTTTGAAAGGAAATGTATAAAAACTTTTGGTACTCTGAGAGAGGAGTTCAAATTATCCCATAAAGAGTTCTTCGCCTACCTACAAGTAAGACACTTTGCCCTAAACTTAGTCGATAAATTTGGTTGGACTTGGTCACTGGGAAATATAGAGAAATGGCTAATCTTAGCTAAAAATGGCCTAACATCAGTTTCCCCCATATATCGAGACCTAAACTCCTCAAAAGGCAACTCCAGGTTGGAAAAATTACTTGATAATTGGGCGGTGGTTTTATCGCAGAACCTGGGGGATATTGAATTAATTCAATATTCACTATCTGAAGTCTCAAGAATTACTCTCTCCTCATCTTGGAGAGAATCCCATATAAGATTATTACTTATGACCTATTTTACTCCTGAAAAAGCTGTGCGCTGCAAGAACACTGAATTTAACTTATACCCCAGATGTTCCTTACCATCGGCCAATCTTCTGCATATGCTTTGGATTTGTCCAAAAATTCAACAGTTTTGGCTGAAGGTACAATATTGGCTTAATACATTAGGAATCCCCCCTTTGACCCTCTTGCCAGTACACATTATTTTCCTATGGAAAGAACCGGAAGATCGACTAGTAAATACTAAAATAGTTAACTCAGCTATTTTAGCAGCAAGATACCTAATCTTAAAAAAATGGAAAAATAGGTCAGCCCCCAGTATCCAAGAGGTCAAAAACTGCCTTAAAAAACAATGTATCTTGGAACAAATAGACACCAATCTGGAAGAAGAAAGGGAGATTATTTTGTTTTTCAGAAAGTGGTCTGTTTTCATTAGATCTTTTCCCTTAAACGAAATTGACAGTTTAATATATCCATTCAGAAATACTGAACTGGTTTTGCTTGGTCTTTGGTAATAATTTTTTGTTTTTTTTGTTTAGTGTGTCCTGTTGAGTGTTGTAATGATTATGTCGAATCGTAAGTGTCTTTTGTTAAGGGGGGGGGGGATATAGAAAACGGAAAAACATAATTTATGTAAGAACTTACCTGATAAATTCATTTCTTTCATATTAGCAAGAGTCCATGAGCTAGTGACGTATGGGATATACATTCCTACCAGGAGGGGCAAAGTTTCCCAAACCTTAAAATGCCTATAAATACACCCCTCACCACACCCACAATTCAGTTTAACGAATAGCCAAGAAGTGGGGTGATAAGAAAAAAGTGCGAAAGCATATAAAATAAGGAATTGGAATAATTGTGCTTTATACAAAAAAATCATAACCACCACAAAAAAGGGCGGGCCTCATGGACTCTTGCTAATATGAAAGAAATGAATTTATCAGGTAAGTTCTTACATAAATTATGTTTTCTTTCATGTAATTAGCAAGAGTCCATGAGCTAGTGACGTATGGGATAATGACTACCCAAGATGTGGATCTTTCCACACAAGAGTCACTAGAGAGGGAGGGATAAAATAAAGACAGCCAATTCCTGCTGAAAATAATCCACACCCAAAATAAAGTTTAATGAAAAACATAAGCAGAAGATTCAAACTGAAACCGCTGCCTGAAGTACTTTTCTACCAAAAACTGCTTCAGAAGAAGAAAATACATCAAAATGGTAGAATTTGGTAAAAGTATGCAAAGAGGACCAAGTTGCCGCTTTGCAAATCTGATCAACCGAAGCTTCATTCCTAAACGCCCAGGAAGTAGAAACTGACCTAGTAGAATGAGCTGTAATCCTCTGAGGCGGAGTTTTACCCGACTCAACATAGGCAAGATGAATTAAAGATTTCAACCAAGATGCCAAAGAAATGGCAGAAGTTTTCTGGCCTTTCTAGAACCGGAAAAGATAACAAATAAACTAGAAGTCTTTCGGAAAGACTTAGTAGCTTCAACATAATATTTCAAAGCTCTAACAATATCCAAAGAATGCAACGATTTCTCCTTAGAATTCTTAGGATTAGGACATAATGAAGGAACCACAATGTCTCTACTAATGTTGTTGGAATTCACAACTTAGGTAAAAATTCAAAAGAAGTTCGCAACACCGCCTTATCCTGATGAAAAATCAGAAAAGGAGACTCACAAGAAAGAGCAGATAATTCAGAAACTCTTCTGGCAGAAGAGATGGCCAAAAGGAACAAAACTTTCCAAGAAAGTAATTTAATGTCCAATGAATGCATAGGTTCAAATGGAGGAGCTTGAAGAGCCCCCAGAACCAAATTCAAACTCCAAGGAGGAGAAATTGACTTAATGACAGGTTTTATACGAACCAAAGCTTGTACAAAACAATGAATATCAGGAAGAATAGCAATCTTTCTGTGAAAAAGAACAGAAAGAGCAGAGATTTGTCCTTTCAAGGAACTTGCGGACAAACCCTTATCTAAACCATCCTGAAGAAACTGTAATATTCTCGGTATTCTAAAAGAATGCCAAGAAAAATGATGAGAAAGACACCAAGAAATATAAGTCTTCCAGACTCTATAATATATCTCTCTGGATACAGATTTACGAGCCTGAAACATAGTATTAATCACAGAGTCAGAGAAACCTCTTTGACCAAGAATCAAGCGTTCAATCTCCATACCTTTAAATTTAAGGATTTCAGATCCTGATGGAAAAAAGGACCTTGAGACAGAAGGTCTGGTCTTAACGGAAGAGTCCACGGTTGGCAAGAGGCCATCCGGACAAGATCCGCATACCAAAACCTGTGAGGCCATGCCGGAGCTACCAGCAGAACAAACGAGCATTCCTTCAGAATCTTGGAGATTACTCTTGGAAGAAGAACTAGAGGCGGAAAGATATAGGCAGGATGATACTTCCAAGGAAGTGATAATGCATCCACTGCCTCCGCCTGAGGATCCCGGGATCTGGACAGATACCTGGGAAGTTTCTTGTTTAGATGAGAAGCCATCAGATCTATTTCTGGAAGTTCCCACATTTGAATAATCTGAAGAAATACCTCTGGGTGAAGAGACCATTCGCCCGGATGCAACGTTTGGCGACTGAGATAATCCGCTTTCCAATTGTCCATACCTGGGATATGAACCGCAGAGATTAGACAGGAGCTGGATTCCGCCCAAACCAAAATTCGAGATACTTCTTTCATAGCCAGAGGACTGTGAGTCCCTCCTTGATGATTGATGTATGCCACAGTTGTGACATTGTCTATCTGAAAACAAATGAACAACTCTCTCTTCAGAAGAGGCCAAGACTGAAGAGCTCTGAAAATTGCACAGAGTTCCAAAATATTGATCGGAAATCTCACCTCCTGAGATTCCCAAACCCCTTGTGCCGTCAGATACCCCCACACAGCTCCCCAACCTGTAAGACTTGCATCTGTTGAGATTATAGTCCAGGTCGGAAGAACAAGAAGCCCCCTGAACTAAACGATGGTGATCTGTCCACCATGTCAGAGAGTGTCGTAAAATCGGTTTAAAGATATTAATTGAGATATCTTTGAGTAATCCCTGCACCATTGGTTCAGCATACAGAGCTGAAGAGGTCGCATGTGAAAACGAGCAAAGGAGATCGCATCTGATGCGGCAGTCCTAAGACCCAACATTTCCATGCATAAGGCTACCAAAGGGAATGATTGTGACTGAAGGTTTTGACAAGCTGATATCAATGTTAAACTTCTCTTGTCTGACAAGGACAGAGTCATAGACACTGAATCTATCTAGAAACCTAAAAAGGTTACCCTTGTCTGAGGAATCAATGAATTGATTGGTAAATTGATCCTCCAACCATGAACTTGAAGAAACAACACAAGTCGATTCGTATGAGATTCTTCGAAAATGAGAAGACTGAGCAAGTACCAAGATATCGTCCAAATAAGGAAATACCAAAACCCTGTTCTCTGATTACAGAAAGAAGGGCACCGAGAACCTTTGAAAAAAATTCTTGGAACTGAGGCTAGGCCAAACGGTAGAGCCAAAAAACTGGTAATGCTTGTCTAAAAAGAGAATCTCAGACACTAAAAGTGATCTGGATGAATCGGAATATGCAGATACACATCCTGTAAATCTATTGTAGACATATAATGCCCTTGCTAAACAAAAGGCAGGATAGTCCTACAGTAACCATCTTGAATGTTGGTATCCTAACATAACGATTCAATAATGATAGATCCGGAACTGGTCTGAAGGAATTGACCTTCTTTGGTACAATGAAGAGATAAAATAAAACCCCAGTCCCTGTTCCAGAACTGGAACTGGCATAAATACTCCAGCCAACTCTAGATCTGAAACACATTTCAGAAATGCTGAGCCTTTGCTGTGTTAACTGGGACACGGGAAAGAAAAAAATCTCTTAGCAGGAGGCCTTAACTTGAAGCCAATTCTGTACCTTTCTGAAACAATGTTCTGAAACCAGAGATTGAGAACGGAATTGATCCAAATTTCTTTGAAGAAAACGTAATCTGCCCCATACCAGCTGAGCTGGAATAAGGGCCGTACCTTCATAGGTACTTAGGAGCTGGCTATAGGTTTCTATAAGGCTTGGATATATTCCAAACTGGAAATAGTTTCCAAACTGATACCGCTCCTGAGGATGAAGGATCAGGCTTTTGTTCCTTGTTGTGAGGAAAGGAACGAAAATGATTATTTACCCTGGAAAGAAAGGGAAAGCAAAGTTGACTTAGAAGACATATCAGCATTCCAAGTTTAATCCATAAAGCTTTTCTAGCTAAAATAGCTAGAGACATATACCTGACATCAACTCTAATGATATCAAAAGATGGTATCACCAATAAAATTATTAGCATGTTATAGAATAATAATAATGCTATAAAATTATGATCTGTTACTTGTTGCGCTAAAGCTTCTAACCAAAAAGTTGAAGCTGCAGTAACATCCGCTAAAAATATAGCAGGTCTAAGAAGATTACCTGAACATAAGTAAGCTTTTCTTAGAAAGGATTCAATTTTCCTATCTAAAGGATCCTTAAATGAAGTACTATCTGCCGTAGGAATAGTAGTACATTAGCAGGAGTAGAGACAGCCCCATAACCGTCTAGAAGGAGTAAATAAATTACCCAAATTATTCCATTCCCTGGAAATTACATCAGGGAGATAAAACACTTCTGGAATAACTACAGGAGATTTAAAAACCTTATTTAAACGTTTACATTTAGTATCAAGAGGACCAGAATCCTCTATTTCTAATGCAAATAATACTTCTTTAAGTAAAGAACGAATAAATTCCATCTAGAACAAATACCAAGATTTATCAGCATCAACCTCTGAGACAGAAACCTCTGAACCAGAAGAACCATTATCAGTATCAGAATGATGATGTTCATTTAAAAATTCATCTGAAAAAAGAGAAGTTTTAAAAGACTTTTATGTATACTAGAAGGAGAAATAACAGACATAGCCTTCTTAATGGATTTAAAAAATAAAATCTCTTATGTTATCAGGAACACTCTGAAAATTAGATGTTGACGGAACAGCAACAGGTAATGTAACAGTACTAAAGGAAATTTTATCTGCATTAATAAGTTTGACATGACATGCAATACAAACAACAGCTGGAGAAACAGATACCAAAAGTTTATAGCAGATACACTTAGCTTGGTAGCTCCAGCACTGAGCAGTGATTTTCCTGAAGTATCTTCTGACTCAGTTGCAACGTGGAACATCTTGCAATATGTAAAAGAAAAAAACAACATATAAAGCAAAATTGATCAAATTCCTTAAATGACAGTTTCAGGAATGGGAAAAAAAAATGCCAGTGAAAAAGCTTCTAGTAACCAGAAGCAATAAATAATGTGACTTAAATAATGTGGAGACAAAAGTGACGCCCATATTTTTTAGCGCCAAAAAAGATGCCCACATTATTTGGCGCCTAAATGCTTTTGGCGCCAAAAATGACGCCACATCCGGAACGCCGACATTTTTGACGCAAAAAAACGTCAAAAAATGACGCAACTTCCGGCGACACGTATGACGCCGGAAACAGAAAAAAAATGTTGCGCCAAAAAAGTCCGCGCCAAGAATGACGCAATAAAATGAAGCATTTTCTGCCCCCGCGAGCCTAACAGCCCACAGGGAAAAAGTCAAATTTTTTAAGGTAAGAAAAAATTATTGAAACAAATGCATTTATCCCAAATATGAAACTGACTGTCTGAAAAATAAGGAATGTTGAACATTCTGAGTCAAGGCAAATAAATGTTTGAATACATATATTTAGAACTTTATAAACAAAGTGCCCAACCATAGCTTAGAGTGTCACAGAAAATAAGATTTACTTACCCCAGGACACTCATCTACATGTTTGTAGAAAGCCAAACCAGTACTGAAACGAGAATCAGCAGAGGTAATGGTATATATAAGAGTATATCGTCGATCTGAAAAGGGAGGTAAGAGATGAATCTCTACGACCGATAACAGAGAACCTATGAAATAGACCCCGTAGAAGGAGATCACTGCATTCAAATAGGCAATACTCTCCTCACATCCCTCTGACATTCACTGCACGCTGAGAGGAAAACCGGGCTCCAACTTGCTGCGGAGCGCATATCAACGTAGAATCTAGCACAAACTTACTTCACCACCTCCATCGGAGGCAAAGTTTGTAAAACTGAATTGTGGGTGTGGTGAGGGGTGTATTTATAGGCATTTTAAGGTTTGGGAAACTTTGCCCCTCCTGGTAGGAATGTATATCCCATACGTCACTAGCTCATGGACTCTTGCTAATTACATGAAAGAAAATGTATTTCAACAATTAATGATGAAGTTCGAGGAGTATCGGATTGAAACCATATGTTAAGATCAACAGAGGTTGAAAGCTCTTAATTTTTATAGAAGGAGTTTATTCTTTTTTTATTGTTTTTCCTTTGTTTCTTGGTTTTTCTTTTTTTGGGGCACATCAAGATATGAAATGTATACCATTGCTGGGTTTCTAATTATTTGCTTTGCCCTTTTTTTATGTTGTTTCCTCTGAAATTGTATGAAATCTTATAAGTCTGTTGAAATACAATAATAAAGAATAAAGAAAAAAAATGGCAAGCTCTATCTGAATCATGAAAGTTTAATTTTGACTAGACTGTCCCTTTAAGTATATAAAGGTGATGCATATATTACAATAGGGATCACACAAAAAATGTAATTTTATAAGTAACCATTATTATTATTAATAATCTTAATTTAATATGTTAGATTTTGACTACACTGTCCCTTTAATATTAATAGGAAAGTGTTCAGAGGATCTAGCTTCTGAGGTACTAGTATTAACAGAAGAGGGGGCAGGATCAGTATGCTCCATAATGAAAAAGAGATTAACAGGCAGGTAATTAATTAAACATAGCAATACAGGCTGAATACATAAAGTAACTTCACACCCAAATAAAGCAATGAAATCTTACCCTCTCAAGCTTCAGGAGTGTTAATAATCCCTGAATGCTAACCTGATGACAGGCCTCACACACAGATGTGCATAAGAGACTAATCACATGAAAAATAAAGCTCACTAAAAACCCGACACGTAAATGTCATTGACGCACACAAAAAACATGAACACAATCAAGCTGATGAATAAAAAAATCAGCGTGCGCATTCAAGGCAACAAATGAAAAAAATCAAGACGCACAAGCAAGCCGATGCTTGAAAAAAATAAATACTTAACGCACCTCAAGGCCTACATACGGTAAAATAAGGTACTTATATACACAAGCCTAAGTCACTGGAGTAATGGATCGTGGACTCTCACCACCCTTTTAAAAGATATTTCTGTCTCTTTCCAAGAGCATTGAAAAACATTAAAAAGTTGAAAAGGCAAAGTTTAAATATTCCAAACAATGGCCCGGATTACAAGTTGAGCAGTAAACCAGTTGCGTACATACCGAAATGGGGCTGTACTGCTATTTCCATTGTGCCGCAATTACAAGTCACCCTAAAACTTTCTTTTGTCGTACTGTATGGTGTGGTAAGCACACAAACCAAGTTCCAACTTGGCGTGCTCGTGCACATATTCCCCCATAGAGATCAATGGAGAAAAAAATGTAGGAAAAAAAACCTGCGATTGCGAAATCCCTGCTGCGTTTTCACATTCCCCATTGAAGTCTAAGGAGAAAAGAAAGTTTATTAAAAACCTAACACCCTGGGGGCGGAGCCAACTGCCGAATGGAGCAGACGTTCTCATATAGAGCTCTGAGACCAAATGTTGTATTAAGCTACCTAAAACATACTGAGAAAATAACCAATGCCTGCTCTATCTTCATTTGTCTCTATTGTGTTCTTACTCCGGTTCACCTAACAGAGACTAAAGTGACATCGCTCCGATGCAACGCTCCTACATGAAGCAGCTCTGAAACTCTGAAAAGTTAAGACGCCATCTTAAGCCTTTTTTTCTACAGCATGGTAGAGTGGTACATTTTTCCATAACGACAAACAACCAGCAGTGGGCGGACAGACTAGAAGGAGAAAATCTAGACCTGCAACCGGACTTCTTAGTTCTCTATTTTTAACATGGAAAATTGCACATTCAGAGCTGCTGAACCCCCGTGTCTCCCCCCTCCCTTTCTTACTGGTGTCTAGGCCACAGCCTTTTCAACGGGGAATACCTGATAAGGATCCCTGCAACACTTATTGGGGTTTGTCTTTGCGCATTCCTCCTACTTTAACAAAGACATGGAGCGTGGGGTAGAGGGTGAGATCTTGTTACAGCGACATTCAGAGGAACTTTTTGCCGATCTCAAGCACAGCTTACTAGCGGTGATGGAGTTGGCTAGACAACTACCGCAAATATTGCTAACAACACTACACCATAGAGGTATCGAGACCCCTCCCCTGATGGCTAGGAAGGGAGCCCCAAGGGAGGCTGAAGCATCTACCATCCAAAACCCCTCAGGGGTAATAGGTGAGCCGCTCCACACTGAGGTCTTAGGCACCGGAACGCTACTTAGTGGCTGGCTGGATAACATCTACCCACAGCCGCAACTAATGCTGGGCCACACACTCCCCTCCCTCAGGGGCTCTTTAGCTGTGCTAGAAATAAAATGCCCATCCTGGACTCAACAATGTTTGATGGGCTATGCAAGTTATATACTCATTTCACAAGGGACTCTGCTGCCCTTCAGTTTGTGTCGAGATGGGACAAAAGACAACTTTCAAGCTGCATTTATAAACCTACTCGATTTGGTTTAGTTGGCACAAAAGCTGGAGTGGGTTAAGAGATCTCATAGATCCACATTTGTAATTACGGGCTGTTTTGGACATTATTGACTCCCTGGTTTGAATGTCCGTTCCCACTTTTTCTGTTATATTGCCAGTTTTTCATAGGTAATGGCAGGGTTACGTTATGCTCTGTGATTGCGTTTTGTTCAGCATGTTGTTGATCTGAAAGAATGCAATGTGACTGTCTTCCTTACTTGTTCCTTATTATTATTTAAGGGGGTTATTCAAGCTTTATTTAAGTTTCCTAGATTAGATCCATAGAGCTCTTTTGGCACTAAAATTATTCTATACTCACACTAAAAACTAACATTCTAAAAGAAGAGGACCAGGAGTGCCAGCTGACATAATACTTTTAAGGAGCCACTCATAACTCTAATTACTTCCTCATAGGTGTTGTTTGGGTCCTGTCCTCTCTTCTATACCCTCCTATTACATGCCCCTATATCTGCAATCATATTAATGTATATATTTGGTCACCAATTAGCACTACATTACTACAAGAGATTATTTTGTTCAGAGATAATCATTGCACATTTTCTAACAAAGTGTAATAGTCCATATAAAGGTCTAACTCATATATAGCTCTAGAGCACATATTTTAGTTCTCCGCCTCACCCCCAATTTTTCTTTTTTCATTTTTCACTTAGTTACCCCTATTATTTTTATTCCCTTCTAACCCTAGACACCGGAAACCCCTATTAGAGCGGCTCTGGCCCGCTGTACTTTCCCCATCTTTCCACCTTTCTCATTTATGTAACTAGAATTTACCATCAATGTTTACATTCCACTGGTCTGGATATGACCTTCATAGTAGTTACCCCAATGCAATATAAATCAAAGAAATAAAAAAAATAAAATGAGGTTTCACATACCCAGGCTCTATATTGTAGCTAACTGATACTTACTGTTGTACCCCAGAATTTATTCTGTATATTCCTCACAATTAACGGAAGGTATTGTATTTCCAAGGACTTGGATTATTTCAGGTACACTTCTAACTTCTGAAGGGTAATCAGTCTATGTAGACCTAGAAATGTTATTTCCTACAATCACCTAAGAGTAACATCTGTATAGCACTTTTATGCCTGTAACATTTTGTTGCTTGTTATTTGTTGTATACCTCAATAAAAATCTTGTTAAAAAAAAAAAACCTAACACCCTAACATAAGACCCTTCTCTAACAACCCCTAAACCGCCGTCCCCCACATCGTCAACACTAAATAAAGCTATTAATCCCTAAGCCGACGGCCCCCCACATCGCAACTACCTAAATAAAGCTATTTACCCCTAAACCACCGGCTGTAAGCAGCTCTCATCCTATTGGCTGATTTGAAATTTTCAGCCAATATGAATTGTTAGGTATTTTTTTATTTTGGGGGGTTGGGGGTTTTGTATTTTGCGGTGGCTTTTTTGTTTTAACGGGGGGTATTAGTAAAAGAATAACTTTTTTATTTTGGATAATTTCATTTGTTATCTTTTGTAATGTTAGCTTTTTTATTTTGTGTAATCTTATATTTCTTAATCTTTTGTAATGTTAGTTTTTTTTATTTTTGTAATGTTAGATTTTTTTATTTTCGTAATGTAAGTTTTTTTTTCTTGGTAATGTTAGGTTTTTTATTTTTGGTATTGTTGTTTTTTTTTTTCAAACAAGCCTTATTAAGTTTTCTTCAAAGTAACAAACAGTGATGTTTCACAAAATACAAAAGGTTAACAGATATATGTTTCATAAGAGTCCACATTAAAACAAGATATGGTACACCATGTTTATTTCTTGATTAGTGCTCGGGGTTCGTTTAACCTATTGCTTGATGAAAGTTCTTGTCAAATCTTTTTAGGACTTGTGGTGCCGTTTTTGAGCTTGCTTGTTTTTTTTGTTTTTTATAACATTAACATTGATGATAAAAACAAATTGTATATTAAACTGTAATTCAGTAGCTGATACTATAAAAGAAGGAGAGAAGGGGGGGAGTGGAGGAGGGGTAGGCGGTACAAAAAAAAAAGAGCGGGGAAAGGGGGAAGTATCATGTTGGGAAAAATTAAATGTAATTGGTTGCATTATTAAATTGTGTTATTCCATATGGCCAGTAGACTTGTGCATGGTCAAAAAATTCATTTCGGTTCGGTTTGGATCGATTAGATTTTTTTCGAATTTCGGTTCGGATCGATTCGAATTCGGAAAAATTTGAATGAATTTGTTTCGGATTTGTTTCGGATTCATTCAGATTCGAATAAATTCGGCTGGATTCAGTTCGATTCGGTTCGGAAATTCAGAATTTTGGTATGTGTTAGGTGGGATGTGCTGTGTATTAGACTAGTATTATGTACTGTATATTAGGTGTAACCCATAGTAGAGTGATATAACCTAATATACTGTACAATACTAGTGTAATCCATTGCCATCCGAATTTACCGAATAAATCCGAACTAATTCGGATTTATTCGGTAGATTCGGTAATACTGTAATTCGGAAAATCGAATCGATCCGAATCTCCGAATTTAACAAATTCGTCCGAATTTGGATTCGGAACGAATCGAAACGCACATGTCTAATGGCCAGCATCATTTCATGAGTTTCTAATTTGTGTGTTTTTAGATAGTGATATCTAATGTGAGTTCAGTCACTTGTGAATGCCATTCTTGCTTGGATGGCAGATTTTGTGTTTTCCATTTTTTGGGAATGAGCTTCTTAGCTTCTCTTAGCATGATCAGTACAAGGGTTAGTTTAGCCTTGTCTTTTATCTTTGGTAATGAGCAGAATAATAGGGTTTCAGGTGTATTGGAGATCTTTATGCCTAATTTCTCTGATATTATGTCCAGAATCTCTGCCCAAAATGTTTTCAGTCTTGGTCAGGACCATCAAATGTGAAGAAGAGAGCCCTCCTCTCCTCATCCTCTCCAGCAAGTTCCACTCAAAGAGGGGAATATCTTGCAGAGTCTCGCAGGTGTCAAATATCATCTGCTTAGAAGTTTTAGATGTGTTTCTTGAATATTAGCCGAGGCAGAAGAGCGCTTTGTTAAGTTGAAGACTTTGAGCCATTAATTATAATCTATTTCCATATTGAGCTCTTTGTTCCAATTGGTTGTATATGAGAGAAGTGTTGTAGGGTCTGGGATAATAATGATATTGTACAGAAGTGATATTAGGTGTTTTGGTGTATCAGACATTGTGCATAGTTTCTCAAAGAGGGTGGATTCCCTTCCTAGATCCTTTTTGTGTTTGTGGTGAGATATGTAGTGTATGAGTTGATTGTAATTTAGCCAAGAGGAAAAGATCTCCCCATGGTCGTCTTTTAGTTGGGAGTGTGTTTTTAATATGCCATTCTCTATGGCATACTGTATAGAACCTTCTTTGAGGTTGTATGGATGTTTTCAATTATTTGGATTAGAGGGGAGAATTTGGAGGACACGTGGGTACTGGTCACTATTGTTTTGTCTTTTCCAAAGACTGGTAAATCCAATCATTGAATGTAGTTATTAGTATTTTCTCTTATTTGGGTCACTGTCTCTCTTTCCTGTGTGCTAATGCCTTTGTTTTCTATGTTATATAGATTTTCATAGTAGGTTCGGAAGGTTGAAGCTATTTGAGAGCTACTTTTTAGGTATATTCCGTCTTTAGTTTTAATAGAGTGTATGCATGTATTTAATGGTTTACTACAAAGGGTTCTCGCCAGTATCTTTCCTGGTTTGTTACCTCCCTCATAGTAGTGTTGTTTTAGATATAAGGCATTACGTTGATGTACTTGTTTAAGTTCAAATTTAGTGGACACTATATTATTTTTGATGATTTAATTAGAGGGATCAAATTTGTGTTTTGTCTCAAGGAAGTTTAGTTTAGCAAGCAGATCGGAATGCTTTTCTCTATATTGTCTAAGGAGTCTATTAGTGCTTTTTGGAGGTCAGTCAGGTTATCTAAAAGGGTATTGCCTAGTCTCCAGATTTTAGTGAAAATTGGGATGTCTGGCCACTGTATAGAGCAGGTTACCGGTGCATGGTCTGACCATGTTATGGTGCCTATGTCGCATTGATTTGTTATATTAAGTCCAGATGAATCGGTGTATATATAATCTATCCTAGAATAGCTATTATGTGGTGATGAATATCTGGGGCGCGATCCGATATAGATCGCAGTTTGCGGCGCAAGCGAGGGAACCCACGTCGCCCGCAGTTTCAGCTCGCAACTCGAGCCATCCAATATGCGGCGCCGTCACTTGCTAAAGTGGCGCAAGTCTCACAAACCAGCGATGTCCAGAAATCTGCGTAAGTACAGATTTTTGGAGTCGCCAGTGACTTGCGCCACGTTAGAAACTGCCGGCGCCTATAAAACCTGACTAAAGTCTAAATCACCCGCACTGTCTAACACGCCACCCTAACATAGCCCGACACGTCTAACCCTCTATCCGCTATCCCCCCTCACTATCCTAACAATAAAAAAGCTATTAACCCCTAAACCGCCGCTCCCGTACCCCGCCGCAACCTAATAAAGTTATTAACCCCTAAACCGTCACTCCCGTACCCCGCCGCCAGCTATATTATATCTATAACCCCTTAAAGTGAGCCCCTAACACCGCCGCCATCTATCTTAAAATTATTAACCCCTAATGTAAGCCCCTAACACCGCCACCATCTCTATTAAAATGATTAACCCCTAATTTAATCTACCTACCCCGCCGCCAGCTATATTATCTATATTAACCCTAAGTATATTATAGTTAATATAGGTATTACATTATATATATTAACTATATTAACCCTAATTATATTAGGGTTAATATAGTTAATATAGTTACTATAGTATTTTTATTAACTATATTAACTCTATCTAACCCTAACACCCCTAACTAAATTTATATTAAATTAATCTAATTCATTTATAAACTAAAATATTCCTATTTAAATCTAAATACTTACCTATAAAATAAACCCTAAGATAGCTACAATATAATTAATAATTACATTGTAGCTATGTTAGGGTTAATATTTATTTTACAGGTAAATTGTTAATTATTTTAACTAGGTATAATAGCTATTAAATAGTTATTAACTATTTAATATCTACCTAGTTAAAATAATTACCCAATTACCTGTAAAATAAATCCTAACCTAAGTTACAAATACACCTACACTATCAATAAATTAAGTAAACTACAAACATCTATCTAAAAATACAATTAAATTAACTAAACTAAATTGCAAAAAAAAACAAACGCTAAATTACAAAAAATAAAAAAAAGATTACAAGATTTTTAAGCTAATTACACCTATTCTAAGCCCCCTAAGAAAATAATAAACCCCCAAAATAAAAAAAAATCCCTGCCCTATTCTAAATTAAAAAAAGTTCAAAGCTCTTTACCTTACCAGCCCTTAAAAGGGCCTTTTGTGGGGCATGCCCCAAAGAATTCAGCTCTTTTGCATACAAATACAATACCCCCCCCATTACAACCCACCACCCACATACCCCTATTCTAAAACCACCCAAACCCCCCTTAAAAAAGCCTAACACTACCCACCTGAAGATCTCCCTACCTTGTCTTCACCACACCGGGCCGAACTCCTGATCCGATCCGGGCGATGTCTTGCTCCAAGCGGCAAAGAAGAATTCTTCCTCCGGCGATGTCTTCCTCCAAGCGGCAAAGAAGAATTCTTCCTCCGGCGACGTCTTCCTCCAAGCGGCAGCAAAGTCTTCATTCTTCCGGCGGCATCTTCAATCTTCTTTCTTTGCTCCGCCGCCGCGGAGCATCCATCCCGGCCGACGACTGAACGACGAATGAGGTACCTTTAAATGACGTCATCCAAGATGGCGTCCGCCGAATTCCGATTGGCTGATAGGATTCTATCAGCCAATCGGAATTAAGTTAGAAAAATCTGATTGGCTGATTGAATCAGCCAATCAGATTCAAGTTCAATCCGATTGGCTGATCCAATCAGCCAATCAGATTGAGCTCGCATTCTATTGGCTGTTCTGATCAGCCAATAGAATGCGAGCTCAATCTGATTGGCTGATTGGATCAGCCAATCGGATTGAACTTGAATCTAATTGGCTGATTCAATCAGCCAATCAGATTTTTCTAACTTAATTCCGATTGGCTGATAGAATCCTATCAGCCAATCGGAATTCGGCGGACGCCATCTTGGATGACGTCATTTAAAGGTACCTCATTCGTTGTTCAGTCGTCGTCCGGGATGGATGCTCCGCGGTGGCGGAGAGCAAAGAAAGAAGATTGAAGATGCCGCCGGAAGAATGAAGACTTTGCTGCCGCTTGGAGGAAGACGTCGCCGGAGGAAGAATTCTTCTTTGCCGCTTGGAGCAAGACATCGCCCGGATCGGATCAGGAGTTCGGCCCGGTGTGGTGAAGACAAGGTAGGGAGATCTTCAGGGGGGTAGTGTTAGGCTTTTTTAAGGGGGGTTTGGGTGGTTTTAGAATAGGGGTATGTGGGTGGTGGGTTGTAATGGGGGGGGTATTGTATTTGTATGCAAAAGAGCTGAATTCTTTGGGGCATGCCCCACAAAAGGCCCTTTTAAGGGCTGGTAACGTAAAGAGCTTTGAACTTTTTTTAATTTAGAATAGGGCAGGGAATTTTTTTTTTTTTGGGGGGTTTATTATTTTCTTAGGGGGCTTAGAATAGGTGTAATTAGCTTAAAAATCTTGTAATCTTTTTTTTATTTTTTGTAATTTAGTGTTTGGTTTTTTTTTGTAATTTAGTTTAGTTAATTTAATTGTATTTTTAGATAGATGTTTGTAGTTTATTTAATTTATTGATAGTGTAGGTGTATTTGTAACTTAGGTTAGGATTTATTTTACAGGTAATTGGGTAATTATTTTAACTAGGTAGATATTAAATAGTTAATAACTATTTAATAGCTATTATACCTAGTTAAAATAATTAACAATTTACCTGTAAAATAAATATTAACCCTAACATAGCTACAATGTAATTATTAATTATATTGTAGCTATCTTAGGGTTTATTTTATAGGTAAGTATTTAGATTTAAATAGGAATATTTTAGTTTATAAATGAATTAGATTAATTTAATATAAATTTAGTTAGGGGTGTTAGGGTTAGATAGAGTTAATATAGTTAATATAAATACTATAGTAACTATATTAACTATATTAACCCTAATATAATTAGGGTTAATATAGTTAATATATATAATGTAATACCTATATTAACAATAATATACTTAGGGTTAATATAGATAATATAGCTGGCGGCGGGGTAGGTAGATTAAATTAGGGGTTAATCATTTTAATAGAGATGGCGGCGGTGTAAGGGGCTTACATTAGGGGTTAATAATATTAATATAGCTGGCGGCAGTATAGGGGGATTAGATTAGGGGTTAATAATTTTTATATAGGTGGCGGCGGTGTAAGGGGTCAGATTAGGGGATAGATAAGGTAGATGACAGCGGTGTAAGGGGTTCTAATTAGGGGATAGATAAGGTAGATGACAGCGGTGTAAGGGGTTCTAATTAGGGGATAGATAAGGTAGATGGCGGCGGTGTAAGGGGTTCACATTAGGGGATAGATAAGGTAGATGGCGGTGGTTTTAGGGATTCACATTAGGGGATAGATCAGTTAGATGGTGGCGGTTTTAGGGGCTCACAGTAGGGGGTTAGTTTATGTAGATGGCGGCGGGGTCCGGGAGCGGCGGTTTAGGGGTTAATAACTTTATTAGGGATTTTGGGGGGGGGATCGCGGTTGACAGGTAGATAGACATTGCGCATGCGTTAGGTGCAAGGTTTATTTTAGAAGATCGCGGTTGACAGGGAGATAGACATTGCGCATGCGTTAGGTGTTAGGTTTATTTTAGCAGCCAGTTTAGGGAGTTACGGGGCTCCAATAGTCAGCGTAAGGCTTCTTACGGCTGCTTTTTGTGGTGAGGTGAAAATGGAGTAAGATTTCTCCATTTTCGCCACGTAAGTCCTTACGCTGCATATTGGATACCAAACTGCGCTGGTTTGGTATACCTGCCTATAGCCCAAAAAACTACGGGCGACGGCAGAAATATACGCGCGTAACTTCTAGGTTACGCCGTATATGTGATACCAAACCAGCGTAAATATTGGCGTCGCCGGCTTTTACGGGCGACGATTTTTATCTGATCGACCCCCAGATGGGTGTAATGTTCTTCATGTATCATGTAGTGCAAGACTGTTGATGGTGGTTTTAACTGATTTTACTGTTAAATTGGAAATGCTCCTCATCCCTTTGGAGGAGTCCATTGAGGGATCTATTGGTAGGTTAAAATCACCAGCTAGATATATTGTTCCCTTAACATGGTCTAGTATTAAATTGGCTATTTTCTTGAAGAAAATGTTTTGAGCTTGATTAAGTGCTTAAGTGGTTATTCGTGTGATATGGTGTCCATATAGTAGCCCCACTAGTAAAAGATACCGGCCCTCTGGATCTATTTCAACATGGGTGATTGGGAATGGGATCATTTTATGTAGTACTATTCCCACACCACCTTTTTTTGCTCGGGCCCGAGGCAAAGAAAGGTGTGGGGTATTGTGGATTATGCCATTTGGGTAATCTCCCCTTTTGGTAATGGGTTTCTTGAATGTGGCTATTTAGTTTATAGTGGTTAAGTGGAGAGAGTGATCTTGGAATCAACTAGGTTTGGAAATCATTTTTGCAGAGGGGAAAAAAAGGGAAGGGAAGGTTGTTAGAGTTGTTTTTTGGTGGTTGCGTTGATTTCAATGAGAAGTTATGGTATAGTTTAGAGGGAAGGGTATGTGGAATTTAGGAGATAAGGTAATGAGGTTGGAATGTAAATGGTTGTTCCTGAGGCAGACAGGACTGCAACACAGAACAAAATAAACAATGAACAAGATGCTCAGCTCTATTCAGCGGTAAGCTAACATGATTGGTATTTGATCTATTAGGGGTAGTATCCCAATTTCTGGCCAAGTAATGATCAAAGTGTGTACTACTCTAACGCTTGTGACATCGATTGTACACTAAGCTTTTTGGCATAGGGGGTTTAGGAGGGGAGGAAAGTTCAGGGGTGATGCATTTTTCAGGTATTACCATAAAGGAGCTATTCATATCATCTTTGCTGTTCATAGTATTTTTGGTAGTGCCTTCTAATTGTTTGTTTGGTTATGTGTACAGTATTTAGTATAGTAGTGTAATATAGTAGAGGGTAGGCTTGTAATGCCATATGTTTGGATACCACCATTATTATTATTTAGTTCTGTATTTGCAGGATTTGGCAGTGATTGCTGTGTTATTTCCTCAGTGTTGCTGCTGCTTAAAAGGACAGTCTAGTCAAAATTAAACTTTCATGATTCAGATAGGGCATGAAATTTTAAACAACTTTCCAATTTACTTTTATCATTAAATTTGCTTTGTTCCCTTGGTGGTATTTTTGAAAAGCTAAACCTAGGCAGGCTCAAACTGATTTCTAAACCGTTGAAAACCGCCTCTTAGCTCAGAACATTTTGAAAGTTTTTCACAGTTAGACAGTACTAGTTCATGTGTGTCATATAGATAACAGTGTGCTCACTCCCGTGGAGTTATTTAGGAATCTGCACTGATTGGCTAAACTGCATGTCTGTCAAAAGCACTGAGATAAGGGGACAGTCTGCAGAGGATAAGCTACAAGGCAATTACAGAGGTAAAAAGTTTATTAATATAACTGTGTTGGTTATGTAAAACTGGGGAATGGATAATAAAGGGATCATCTATCTTTTTAAACAATAACAATTCTGGTGTAGAGTGTCCCTTTAAATCTTCTTCTGTAGGGTCCTGTAAAAAAAGTTCACTATAGAAGAGGTGTGGGTCCATTCCTGGAATCCTGGTTTGTATATAGCTGTTCTGTTGTTATTGGGTGTAATTATGAACACTGGAAATTCCCATCTGTACTGTATCTTGTGCTTTCTGAGATTTGATCTGATATGTGCCAGTTCCCTTCTTTTTTGGAGAGTTGCTGGTGACAAGTCCGTGAATAGGTGAATTTCTTCTCCTGTGTGGAAGATGGGATGCTTTGCTCTGGCGCATTGGAGGAGTTCCTCTTTGTCCTTGTACCTCAGGAATTTTTCTATAATGTCCCGTGGCGGAGCTTTAGAAGGGGGCTTTGGTCTTAAAGCCCTATGTGCCCTTTCAATAGGGATATCCTGAGTCAAAGAATTTCCTTTTATGATCCTGAATAAGGCTTGAAGGTATTTTTCTATTGCCGGAGGGTGAACAGTTTCTGATACACCCCTTAGTCGCAAATCTTTCCTGCGACATCGATTGTCCAAATCCTCAACTTTTTCGGCACGGAATTGTAGTTTGTCTGCCTGATTTTGTAGTCCAGTGGTAGTGTTCTGAAGTGTCGTCATCACTGATTCTTGGTTTGCTTCTACAGTTAATACCCTGTTGTCTAGGGCACTTAGGTCCTTACAGAGATCTCCGAAGAGATTCCTCATTTTTGATATCCTCTTTAGATGACAGGTGTTGTATATCGTTTTTAGTTACGTATTGCGATGATGGGGTTTCTGTTTGGTGGACTTGTGCAGTCGTGTTATGTTGTCAGTTAGCCATGTCTCCTCTATTTGTTACTGTCTGTGTTTCAACTTTTCTGAGATATTGGCTTAAAGGCTTAGAAGATGTTACTCTGTCTGTTTTGCTTTGTGCTAGGCATTATACACAGGCTATACTCAATAAAGATGGAGAAAATTTCATACACTTTGTGTCCAGTTTATTGTTGATTTTGTATTTGGACTTGAGGAAATGCAACCCACAAAAGTAGCTTCTCACGTTTGCTTTGCAGATGTATATATAAGGTTGAGAGGAAGCCAATCTCGTTTCTGCAGCAAGCTAGCAATCTGCCCCTTTATTTTAATGCCAGAGATAGTAGAATATGAGTGCAATTGGGTTTCAGTATAAGTGCTGGTTCTCCGAGGTTTGGACTGTAATTGTAGCTTACTGTATATCTAAGGTTACAGAGCTTATTCAGTATTTGTTCTGTGGAGAGTGCTTGCTAATTATTCATTTGTCAGCTTTCTGCTGCTATTTATTTATTATGTCTGTCAGTTTATAGATTTATTTTTTATTTTTTCTGTGTCTGTGGCCGATTTTAGGCCTAAACCTTGAGGGGATATACTGTAGCTCAGCCTGTGAGTTTATACCAGTTCTATGCAGCAGTGTTTGTGTCCCAAATCTTTATCTGTTGCAGGCTCAAGTTCTCCGTTGTTACTTATTGGTCTGGGCTCTATTGATCTGTGTACACACTCCGGGTTATGCCATCAGAGTTTTCTTTTGACGGCTGCAGTGTTATTTACGTCTCAGTGAGACTCGTCGATTGTGAAGCAGTTAAAAGATCGCGGCTGTCAGGCCGCACTTAGCTTCCGGAGCTCTGTTCCGCTGAACTTTGATGGTATAGAAAGTCGAGTGGTTCTATCGGTGCTGCGGCTTGTCCCCTGTGCTTTGGGTTTTAGTATGGTGAATTAGGAGAGGGTTTATGCCATTTTAAATGAGTTTAGCCATAATGGGGATTAGGAGCCCTTATATTGTGCAGCCATCTTCCTGGGTGGACAGACCCCACCTCCGCTAGTTTTTTTTTTAAGTATAAGCTTAGGTTATTGTTTTTACAGGTATGTTTCTATTTATTTTAAGGTAGTTAGTATATTGTAACTTTAATTTTAAGTTAGGGGGTGATAGGTTTATTTAGGTGGTAGCGATGTGGGGGGCGGTGGTTTAGGGGTTAATAGCTTTATTTAGGTAGTCGCGAAGTGGGGGGCAGCGGTTTAGGGGTTAATACCCTTATTAAGTGTTGGCGATGCGGGGGGATGGCGGATTAGGGGTTACTAGCTTTATTTAGGTAGTCGCGATGTGGGGGGCTGGTGGTTAAGGGCTTAATACTTTATTTTAGTAGTTACGATGGAGGCAGATGGTGGATTAAGAGTTAATAGGTAGTTTATGGGTGTTAGTGTACTTTGTAACATATTTTTGATGCGTTTTGTAAACCTTTTTTGTTTCGCAAAACACATAACTACAGGTCTTTGAGTGTGGATCGGATCGTTGCAGTATAGCAGTGTTCCCCAACCCCCGGGCCGCGGACCGGTGCCGGTCCGTGGATCAATCGGCACCGGGCCGCCCGCGGAACTTCAAATCCTTTCACTGTGGTGGGCGGCCGAGGCGCAGAGCATTGCGCCCTCCCAAGCCCGCCCATTGTGTGACAATAGCGAATGAAAATTCGCTATTGTTACACTGATGCTCCTCCTGGCCAATCAGGGAGCGGGTCCTCCCGCTTCCTGATTGGCCGAAAGGCAAACCTCACACCATTGGCCGAGGAGGAGGCGCCACGGGAGGACTGAGGACTCGAGGTCGGAGACACGGGGACTGAAGAGAAGCTGCCGTGAGGTAAGTGCACGGAGGGGGGGACTCAGCACTATCAAACGGAAAGAGGAGCAGCAGTGGTTTTATTAGAATGCCCTCTCATTCACCCAGGCCTATTGCACTTATTTAGGTCAACAACTCCTGGGTCGAATGTGTTTGTGCGGGTTCAGGCATAAGTGCACGGTGGGGGGGGGCGGGGGTTCTCTGCTATTGAGGAGACTCAGCACTATGGCGCGATGATCTCTGTATTGAAAGGGGGAATGCTGGGGCATCTCTGTATTGAAAGGGGCATGCTGCCATCTCTGTGTTGAAAGGGGCACGCTGGCATCTCTGTATTAAAAGGGGCACGCTGGCATCTCTGTATTGAAAGGGGCACGCTGGCATCTCTGTATTGAAAGGGGAATGCTGGCATCTCTGTATTGAAAGGGGGCACAGTCATCTTTTGTGATTTATATATATATTTCACAGTTATTTTGATACACTGGTCATATATTTAAAATACTGATCACATTTTTGCGTTGATAGTTTTTTGATTTACATTCGGATTTAGGTGACATCTGGAGCTGAGCGGTTGCAAGCAGCTTTGCAAAGAAACAAGCTCAGGGTTCTCATTGATTTGGCATTCTAGTGAGTTAAATAAAATAAATCACTTAATATTCATTTTTTGGTGTAGCTGTATTTTATTTTGAAGGCATGTTTAAATACAATTAAATTAAAATTATTAAATCAAAACAAGCGGGCCACGGAAAAATTATCAAACATTTACCGGTCCGCGGCGATAAAAAGGTTGGGGAGCACTGCAGTATAGGCTATAACGATCGCAGTAAAGGCAATTTTTCAAGCGGTAAAGCCATACCTCACAACTTGTAAACCAGGCCAATAAAAGTCCATTAAATAATGCAGGGGAGCAAATAACATAATTTAGGTAAGAACTTACCTGATAAATTCATTTCTTTCATATAGTTGCCGAGAGTTCATGAGCTAGTTACCGATGGGATATACATTTCTACCAGGAGGGGGCAAAGTTTCCCAACCTTCAAATGCCTATAAATACACCTGCCGCCTCACTCATACCTCAGTTTAATGTATAGCCAAGTTAGTGAGGTGTATAAGGAGTAAAATCATAAAAAAAATGGAACAGGATAAAAAATGTGCTTTATACAAAAAATCATAACCCCCCCCCCAAAAAAATGGGTGGGTCTTGTGGACTCTCGCCACCATGAAAGAAATTAATTTATCAGGTAAGTTCTTACAAAAATTATGTTTTCTTTTATATAGGTGGTGAGAGTCCATGAGCTAGTTACTGATGGGATATAATACCCAAGATGTGGAAGTCCACGAGTAACTATAGAGGGAGGGATAAAATAAAAACAGCTTTTTCTTAAAAATTCAAAAAACTTAAATCATAGGCACTAGAATCAAACTGAGACAGCTGCCTGAAGAACCCTTTTTACCAAAAGCTGCTTCCGAAGAAGCAAAAACGTAAAAATGGTAACATTTAGTAAAAGTATACAAAAAAGACCAAGTGACTGCTTTGTTGATTTGATCAACTGAAGCTTCATTCTTAAAAAGCCCAAGATGTGGCAACTAATCTTGTAGAATGAGCTATTATTCTCTGAGGCGGAGACTACCCCGCCTTCAAATAAGCTTTGTGAATCAGAAGTTTCAACCAAGATGCCAAAGACATGGCAGAGGCTTTCTGACCTTTTCTGGAACCAGAAAAAATAACAAATAGACTAGAAGTCTTTCTGAAAAATTTAGTAGCATCAACATAATATTTCAAAGCTCTTACCACATCCAAAGAATGTAAAGATCTTTCAAGAGTATTCTTAGGATTAGGACACAAGGAAGGAATAATAATTTCCCTATTAATGTTGTTGTTATTCACAACTTTAGGCAACAATTTTAACGAAGTCCGCAAAACAGCTTTATCTTGATGGAAAATCAGACAAGGAGACTTGCAAGAGAGAGCAGACAATTCAGAAACTCTTCTAGCAGAAGAGATAGCCAAGAGGGATAACACTTTCCAAGAAAGTAGTTTAATGTCCAAAGAATGCATAGGCTCAAAAAGAGGAGCCTGCAAAGTCTGTAATACCAAATTTAGACTCCATGGAGGAGAGCCAGGTTTGATACAAGTCAAAGCCTGTACGAAACAGTGAACATCAGGAAGATTATCAATCTTTCTGTGAAATACAACAGAAAGAGCCGAGATTTGTCCTTTCAAAGTATTGGCAGACAAACCTTTATCCAAACCATCCTGAAGAAACTGACGAATCCTAGGAATTCTATAAGAATGCCAAGAATAATCATGAGTGGAATACCATGAAATATAGGTTTTCCAAACCTTGTGATATATTTTCCTTGAAACAGGCTTACGAGCCTGTATCATAGTGTTAATCACAGAGTCAGAGAAACCTCTATGACTAAGGACTAAGTGTTCAATTTCCATGCCTTCAAATGTAGAGATTTGAGATACGGATGGAAAAAATGGGCCTTGAGACAGAAGGTCTGGTCTTAGAGGAAGTGACCAAGGTTGGCAAACTGGACATTTGGACAAGATCCACATACCAGAACCTGTAAGGTCATGCTGGTGCTATCAGAAACACATAAGATTGTTCTAATGATCTTTAAGATCACTCTTAGAAGAAGAACAAGAGGCGGAAAAATCTAAGCAGGTTGGTAAAACCAAGGAACTACTAGAGCATCCATCATTTCTGCCTGAGAATCCCTGGACCTGGAGAGGTTTCTGGGAAGTTTCTTGTTCAGACGAGAGGCCATTAGATCTATGTCTGGAATACCCTACATCTGATAGAATACATCTAGATAGAGAGACCACTCCCCCGGATGTAAAGTCTAAAGGCTGAGATAATCCGCATCTTAATTGTCTACACCTGGTATGTGAATCACAGTGATTAGACAAGAGTAGAATTCCACCCAAGAAAGTATTAGAGACACTTCTTTCATTGCTAGGGGATTGCAAGTCCCCCCTTGATGATTGACATTTGCCACTGTTGTGACATTGTTGGTTTGAAAACAAATATACAGTTCTCTCTTTAATAGAGGCCAAGCCTGAAGAGCTCTGAAAATAGCACAGAGTTCTAAGATATTGATTGGTAACTTCGCCTCTCGAGGATTCCAAACTCCTTGTGCTATCAGAGACCCCCAAACAGCTCCCCAACCTGTGAGACTTGCATCTGTTGTGATCACAATCCAGGTAGGATGAACAAAAGAGACCCCTTGAACAAAAAGGTGATGGTTTAACCACCAAGTCAGAGAGAGTTGAATGTTGGGATTTAAGTATATCAGTTGTGATATCTGAGTATAATCCCTGCACAATTGGTGCAACATGCAAAGCTGTAGAGGTCTCATATGAAAACAAGCAAAAGGGATTGCATCTGATGCTGCAGTCATGAGACCTAAAACTTCCATGCACATAGCCACTGAAAGGAGAGACTGAAGGTTTAGACAAGCTGAAACCAATCTCAAACGTATATTTTCTGTTAGGGATAGAGTCATGAACACTTAATCTATCTGGAAACCTAAAAAGGTGACCTTTGTCTGAGGAATCAAGAAACTCTTTGGTAAATTGATCCTCCAAACATGCCTTTGAGGAAACAACAGAAGTTGTTTCGTGTGAGATTCTGCTAAATGAAAAGATTGAGCTAGTACCAAGATATCGTCTAAATAAGGAAATACTCTGCTCTCTGATTACAGATATAAGGGCACCTAGAACTTTTGAGAATATTCTTGGTGCTGTTGCAAGGCCAAACGGAAGAAAGACAAATTGGTAATGCTTGTTTAGAAAAGAGAATCTCAGAAATTAATTCTGATCTGGATGAATCGGAATGTGAAGGTAAGCGTCCTGTAAGTCTATTTTGGACATGAAGTGACCTTGCTTAACAAAAGGCAGAATAGTCCTTATAGTCACCATCTTGAAAGTTGGGACTCTTACAAAACGATTTAAAGTTTTCAGATCCAAAATTGGTCTGAAAGAATTTTCCTTCTTTCGTACAATGAATAGATTTGAATAAAATCCAATCCTTGTTCCTGCTGTGGAACTGGGAAAATTACCTCTGAAAGTTCTAGAGCTGACACACATTTCAGAAAGAGTCTGTCCAAACTCTTTAAAATAACTTTAGTCTGCCCCCTACCAGAAGAACCAGCTTGAGGGCCGCACCTTCATGTAGGTTTAGGGGCAGGATTTGGTTACTTATTAGGATTTATTCCAATTCTGAGATGGTCTCCAATTAGAGCCAGAGGCCTTAGGGGAAATAGTAGTTTTCTATTCTATATCCTGACGAAAGGAACAAAAACGATTGGGAGCTTTAAATTTACCCTTAGATTTCTTGTCTTGGGGCAGAAAAACTCCCTTACCCCCAGTAACAGTGGAGATAATATAATCAAATTGTGAGCCAAACATTTTTTTACCTTGAAAAGAGAGAGATAATAATCTTGTTTTAGACACCATGTCAGCATTCCAAGATTTAAGCCAAAAGCTCTTCTAGTTAGAATGGCTAAAGACATAGATTTGACATTGATCTTCATAACATCTAATATAGCATCACAAATAAAATTATTTGCATGTTGAAGTAAAACAATAATGTTAGAAGCAACATCAGCCATAGATATAACAGGTCTAAGAATATAGTCAGTATGTAAATATGCCCTTCTTAGATAAGAGTCAATCTTCCTATCTAAAGGATCCTTTAAAAAAAAGTACTGTCTTCCATAGGAATAGTAGTACGTTTGGCAAGAGTGGAAATTGCCCCATAAAATTTAGGAACCGTTTCCAAAAGTTCTAAATTGGCCACAGATAAAGGATACAATTTATTAAACCTAGAAGAAGCTTTAAAAGAGGTACCAGGCTTAGACCATTTTTTTAGCAATCACATTAGAGATAGTGTCTGGAATAGGAAATACTTCAGTAGTAATAACAGTAGTCTTAAATACAGAATGTAGACAATTATTAGCTTTATCATCCGGAGGTTTAGACTCCTCAATACCCAAAGTAAAAAAAAAACTTCCTTTAAGAGAGAGCAAATATATTCTATCTTAAATAAAAAAAATGATTTGCCTATATCTTTCTCTGACGTGGACCCTCTGTATCAGAGGAAACACCATCAGAGTAAAGGAAACATCAGTATGCTGAAGGTCAGAACTTAATTCACTAGGTTTAGGAAAATGTTGCAAAACCCTTTAACATTTATTTAAAGGCGGAATAGCAGTCATTGCCTTCTCTATAGCTGCATAATTTATGCAGGAATGCTATGTACATTAGACTGAGATGGAATAACAGTGGGTGCATTTGTACTCATAGATATATTATCAGCATCTAACAAATTGTCAAAACAAGAGCCACATAATTGAGCTGAAGAATTTAGATCAGCTTTTTTACAGCAAACACACTTAGCTTTGGTAGATACATCTTCAGACAGCTCAAATCCTATGGCAAAATCAGAGGCAGGTTCAGTTTGAGACATAATTGTAAAAAAACTAAATTTGATTTTTTTTTATTAATTCTGCAAATTTATATCCATGCTCCTATATATGATATATATATATATATATATATTTATATAAATAAATATATATATAAAAGTAAGGAGGGCACTCGCTGTCTTGCAGCAATCAATTTATTTAATGTTAAACGCTTTCAGTGTCTCACTCGTCCTCAAACCAATTAAAAACTTGTACAAGCAATTCACCATTTAACACTTACTACTATGCTTGTACATGTTTTTAATTGGTCTGAGGATGGGGGAGACCCCGAAAACGTTTACTGTTAAATAAATTGATTGCTGCAAGATGGCGAGTGCCCTCCTTAATTTTATATTTATGCATTACTTTGGAAGTGCACCCCGAAGGTTGGAAATATTGTGAGTCCCTGGATCCTGACATTGCACATATATATATATATATATATATATATATATAAAACAGGCTTGAGAGAATGGGAAACAGAGCGAATATTTATAAAAAAGAAAACTGATTCATAAAATAATGCTGCATGAAAGCTCTCTAAGCATTTTCTGAGAGCACTGAATGAGCTGGGGCGGAGTTTATTACAGCAAACTTGGCGGGAAAATTTTGGGCAGGAAATTTTGGTGCCAAAAAAACCAGTACAAAATAATGACGCGTCACACATGACATAAATAGCGTCATCACATGGGCTCATGCGCACAAATTTCTAATACACCTATCACTCTAAAATCCAGGTAAGAATTTAGTTTGTATAAACAAAAAATGAAATGTACCTAAATAAAGCAGTAATTAATTCTTTAATTATATTGCAAAAATGTGATTATCAACATTCCATGAGACTAATATAATGCGCAGCATCCTAATTTATAAATAAATTTCTAGCTCCAAAAAAAAAGAAAACTGTATGTTTCACAGACTCTACCAACCTTGACAAACATTTAGTCACTAATTAAAGTCACTAAAAAGAGCACTGGATTACTGACTCAAGGCATGTATACAAACAATATATAACAACTTTACTTAAAAAGTGCCTAATCCATAGTGGAGAGTGTCTTATATAATAAAAAGTATATACTTACTGTGTAAGACACCCATCCACATATAGCAGACAGCCAAACCAGTACTGAAACATATCAGCAGAGGTAATGGTAGAAGAGTATATAGCAGACAGCTAAACCAGTACAGAAACGTATCAGCAGAGGTAATGGTACAAGAGTATATAGCAGACAGCTAAACCAGTACTGAAACATATCAGCAGAGGTAATGGTACAAGAGTATATAGCAGACAGCTAAACCAGTACTGAAACATATCAGCAGAGGTAATGGTACAAGAGTATATAGCAGACAGCTAAACCAGTACTGAAACATATCAGCAGAGGTAATGGTACAAGAGTATATAGCAGACAGCTAAACCAGTACTGAAACATATCAGCAGAGGTAATGGTACAAGAGTATATAGCAGACAGCTAAACCAGTACTGAAACATATCAGCAGAGGTAATGATACAAGAGTATATAGCAGACAGCTAAACCAGTACTGAAACATATCAGCAGAGGTAATGATACAAGAGTATATAGCAGACAGCTAAACCAGTACTGAAACATATCAGCAGAGGTAATGGTACAAGAGTATATAGCAGACAGTCAAACGAGTACTGAAACGTATCAGCAGAGGTAATGGTACAAGAGTATATAGCAGACAGCAAAACGAGTACTGAAACATATCAGCAGAGGTAATGGTACAAGAGTATATAGCAGACAGCTAAACCAGTACTGAAACACATTAGCAGAGGTAATGGTACAAGAGTATATAGCAGACAGCCAAACCAGTACTGAAACACATCAGCAGAGGTAATGGTACAAGAGTATATAGCAGACAGCTAAACCAGTACTGAAACACATCAGCAGAGGTAATGGTACAAGAGTATATAGCAGACAGCTAAACCAGTACTGAAACGTATCAGCAGAGGTAATGGTACAAGAGTATATAGCAGTCAGCTAAACCAGTACTGAAACATATCAGCAGAGTTAATGGTACAAGAGTATATAGCAGACAGCTAAACCAGTACTGAAACATATAAGCAGAGGTAATGGTACAAGAGTATATAGCAGACAGCTAAACCAGTACTGAAACGTATCAGCAGAGGTAATGGTACAAGAGTATATAGCAGACAGCTAAACCAGTACTGAAACGTATCAGCAGAGGTAATGGTAGAGGAGTATATAGCAGACAGCTAAACCAGTACTGTAACGTATCAGCAGAGGTAATGGTACAAGAGTATATAGCAGACAGCTAAACCAGTACTGAAACATATCAGCAGAGGTAATGGTAAAGGAGTATATAGCAGACAGCTAAACCAGTACTGAAACATATCAGCAGAGGTAATGGTAAAGGAGTATATAGCAGACAGCCAAACCGTTACTGAAACATATCAGCAGAGGTAACGGTAGAGGAGTATATAGCAGACTGCTAAACCAGTACTGAAACATATCAGCAGAGGTAATGGTAAAGGAGTATATAGCAGACGGCTAAACCAGTACTGTAACGTATCAGCAGAGGTAATGGTACAAGAGTATATAGCTGACAGCCAAACCAGTACTGAAACATATAAGCAGAGGTAATGGTACAAGAGTATATAGCAGACAGCTAAACCAGTAGAGGTAATGGTACACGAGTATATAGCAGACAGCTAAACCAGTACTGAAACGTATCAGCAGAGGTAATGGTAGAGGAGTATATAGCAGACAGCTAAACCAGTACTGAAACATATCAACAGAGGTAATGGTACAAGAGTATATAGCAGACAGCTAAACCAGTACTGAAACATATCAGCAGAGGTAATGGTACAAGAGTATATAGCAGACAGCTAAACCAGTACTGAAACGTATCAGCAGAGGTAATGGTAGAGGAGTATATTGTCGATCTATAAAGGGAGGCAGCAGATGAATCCCTGCGACCGATTTACAGAGAGCTTTAGAATAGATTTCGCATAGGCAAAAACATGGTGTCAGGCAATACAACCTTCACATCCCTCAGACAAACACTGTACTTAGAGAGGAACTGGACTTCAATATGCTTAGAAGCACCTATCACAGAGAAAAATCAAGCACAACTTGCTTCACCACCTCCTAAGGAGACAAAGTTTTTAAAACTGAGGTATTAGTGAGGTGGGAGGTGTAGTTATAGGCATTTGAGGTTTGGGAAACTTTGCCCCCTCCTGGTAGGAATGTATATCCCATCAGTAACTAGCTCATGGACTCTCGCCACCTATATGAAAGAAATTATATATAGGTGTGCAGTTTCTTCAAGGACCAGTAAATACAGTAGAATTGCCTAATCAAAAAGTGCATAGTGAAAAGACAATGCAATAGCGCCTACTCTGAATTTTAAATAAGCAGTAGATTTTTTTTTCTGACAAATTTCAAAATGTACTTTCGTTCTTGGTTAGTCCTGCACTTGTTGAATAAATGTACTGCTGCTGTTGGCTTATCACAAGCACTAGCTATTACTCCTTCTTATCACAGTCAAGACTAGGAACTGCCAAGTGAGGTTTTTTTCTGGAGATCCAACAGATAGAAAGGGATTAGATAAGTTTCCATTTCAAAACTACATCCATGCTTGTAATAGGCGTAGCAATGGCTGAGAGCCGAGCATAATGGGATTGCCTGGAGCAGAATGAGGTTTCTCTTTCATCCTGTGAGACTTGTACACCTCTCACTGGTCTCTAGAAGTTTTAGTATCTTCTAACGTCTTCAACTATCACTGAATATGATCTGTTAAAAGGCACAGTAAATAGTCTGAAATTTTATAACAAAATTGTCTTGTTTTATGTGTAGTTAAAAAAAAATTCATTTTATGATTTATCTTGCCCCCTTTTCCTTTAATTAGAATATTAAATGTATGGGACCTTGTTCCTTCATATATATTTCAGTTTTTTTCTTATTAAAACCGTCACCCAGAACATGCCTGTAACAAATGGCTGAGCCTGCAAGTATTTATGTGAGGTATTGGAATGTTAATTTTATGGCCTTATAAATTAAAAAGAGCCATACAAGACAAATACATAATACATACTGTCCCCAGGCTACAGAGTACAATAGCATACAAATTATATAGCCCAACTGGCTAAATGAGTTCACCTAAATAAAAATATGTACTTACATATAGGCACACAACTACTGGACATCTTCTAACCAGGATCCGGTAGATATCCAAACCATTGCTAAAACATAACAGCTGAGGATATGGAATAGGAGTATACTGATGACCCAACAGGAGGAGGCTAAGGACAGGTCCTTGCGACACCTGGGACAAACTCCCATAGTGTAGTAATTGTACCAATGCCCCATACTCCCAATACATACCTCTGTCTAACAGAAGCTCACTGAGGGAAAATGGGCCTCAAATCAGTCTGAGAACCCCTCTCACAGAAGAGCCTTCATTCTTCGTCTTCCTCTAGCGGAAGACAAGACTAGTTTCTAGTAAAGTGGGAGGGGTTTTATAGAGTATTTTTTTTTTAATCTTTGCCTCCTCTGAGTGGCCAGGAAGAGTGTTTCCCAGCAAAAGCAGAGGTATATGTTCACAGGGCCCAGCTACCAAAGAAGGGCCACTTCTTGCCTGTGTTCTGCTTGTTCTTGCCTGTGAAGGGTAGGGCTAAAGTAACTGCCCTCTGTATGCCCAATGCTTAATCTGGGCCTGCTGCAGATTCCCCCCCCCCCCAGTCCACTGCTCCCTAAAAACAGCCCTCTAGCGCTAGAAGCCACCGGCCCACTGGGAAATTATAGGAAACATTTACTTGCACAGATATCACAATTGGATATTAATGACTAAATGAAATGACCTGCTTTATGCAGCCATTGTCAGTACTTAGAGAAATGTAAATTTGTACTGTAATGTAGTAAAAACATAACCAAGCATTTTTAATGTGTTTATCCTTCTTCTTTGCCATAGCCAATAAGGTACAGATAAACAGATATAAATGAGATCCTACATGTGTCAACCAATCACTGACACGGCTAAGACTAAGGCCATTGGCCGAAACGCGTCAGCTGACCTGTGACGCTGCCGACATATCCGGATGCCTGTGAAAGCATAGTGGAAAAAGAATCATTCTTTTAACATGCAAAGGGAAAAGGTGTTTTTATTTATTGAAGTGGAATCCCCAGTTTTTCATTTCCACTCAGCATGTAGGAAAGTCAGAATTCTGAATTACGCACAATGATCTGGGGAGAAGTGAAAATTTTCAGAAGTTAAAGTGAATGTAAATTTTGATGCTAAAGTGCCCGGTTTTTAAAAATTCGATTAAAAACAGGGGCTATTTGTGAAAAAAAACTTACCTTTTAATCTTGACAGCAGCTCCAGCTTCCTCCACCCGTTGCAAAGCCTCTTCCTCGGTCTAAAATGAGGAATCTGGCTTCCTCCAATCACTGCGTTGAATCAGACACTGATTCCCCCAGGGGGGAAGCTGTGATTGGAGGATGACCTATCCATGATTTCTGACATCAGAAATGGCTTGCGAGGACCGGAGGAAGCAGGAACTGCTGTCAAGATTAAAAGGTAAGTTTTTTCACAACAGGAGACAATTGTATATTTTGATGAATTAAAGTGCCCCTGTTTTTAATAGAATTTTTAAAAACCGGGCACTTAGCATCAAAATTTACATTCACTTTAAAGGGAATGTGGGAAAATAAATAATAAACACAAATTGCAAAGGTATTTTACTGAGTATAATAAATATTTCACGGTAAATTATATTTTGACTTTAAAGGGACATTCTAGCTAAAACTGGAATCCACGTGGATGTATTTGAGTTTGGAATAGAAGCATTTTGTAATATACACATATTAGTAATATACACATATTTGTAATATACACATATTAGCAAACGTTCCTGTAACAAAAGCTATAGCTGTTTCAAAAGTGTATTTAACCCTTTGAGTGCTAATGAGGGCTCTGAGCCGTCACAGAGTTTCCCACTCTGGTGCTAATGACGGCTCAGAGCCGTCACTAGCACTCTCCCACCTTGAGGGAGATCTGGGGGCTCCCACCCACTCCTACCCCGGCGATCGTGCCTGCATAGTGACAGGCATCGCCGGGGCTTCCCGTTTTGCGTGGTGACGTCACACACAATAACGTGATGACGTCACCGCGCAACTTTATTTATACTTAACAATGTTAAGTATAGGAGCAGGGGGCATGCTGCTTAGAAGCCTGTATCTCAGGCATCTAAGCAGCTACAGACCCCCAAGACCCACCATTGGAAAGGTAATCGCCTCACCTTTCCAACAGTGTAAATCTTGGGGGTCTGAAAAAAATTATAAAAAAGTTAAAAAAAATGTTTAAAAAATAGAAAATAAAAAAAAAAACATTAAAACCTCTTAGCACCCAGGTGGGAAAGTGCTTAGCACTCAAAGGGTTAAGTATGCACCGTGCACCAGCATTTTAAACACAGCACTTTCTCAGAGAGCCTACGGTGCTTGTACCATCTGGGAATGACTCAGTCTGTTAATGGCTGACATGCTACACGCCCCACTGGCGCTCTGAGCAGCTGCAGTATTTAAGATGCTGGTGCACTGAGAATATCTAGTTATGCTTCACATGCACGTGCAGAGAAACGTGTTAACACTAAAACAGTGATAACTTTTACTAGAAGCATTATTGCCAGTACAGGTATATTGCAAATATGTTTCTATACAAATATGTAATTCATCTATGTGCATCTAAATTGTAACCAGAATGCCCCTTTTTAAAGGTATATGTAAAACAACAGGACAAAAGGAAGAGGAGAAATAACACAACAGAACACCGGGGCATTAGCTCAGTTAGGGGCTGTATATCCTAGACAGGCACGTACAATCCTTTATAACAGACTGGCAGCTAAAGTGTTAAATTCCCCTTTGTGTAAGAGAAGAGATTTGATTTCAGAGAGTAAAAATAGAACATCCTTTCCTTCTCCAGAGGACAAAATGAAGCTGAAAGGGAAAGCCTCAGCCTGTTGTAGTATTAGGTCTTTGGGAATGCTATTTCATTAACTCCTTCTTTGCCATAGAGCAATACATTGACTCCCTCCAGCAGCCAAGCAGTTAATGCAATAATCTTTCCTTAAACTAACATTACCACATGACAACCAAGGGCAGGAAAGAGGTTAATGCTCTGATTAGCAGGAGACAGACCTGAGTCTCATACAGACACACCTGGGAGAGCACAGCTATTAATTGCAGGCATGGAAACCAATCCCTAGCCACTGGCAGATTACTGGTCTCAGTGCCGGCTAAAGAGAGAGAGAGAACGCCGTGAACACACTCCAGGATAATTCCAGGAATTATTACAGATGGCTGATCCCATAGGAGAAGCGTGAGCTATGAAAAGCAGCCCATGTTATCTAAGCTGTGCTATTCCGTGACACTGGATACAGTGAGCTCTGACCACTCTGTACAAATCTTATTCCTTACACTTTCATCTAGGAATGTGTCATTGTCAGATGAGTCTATGGGGGCTATTACAGCCCACTAGTCCAGCTAAAATGGGGTTTACAAATTTGGTACCTTTTTAAGCCCCCTTATCATAGCTTCACACTGTATAGTGTCCCCCATTGAGAGAATCTCACAACAGTTTTTCAGTTCATGTGAAATTGTTTTATCATATGACACATTTATGTTGTATTTTAACAGTCTTTGAATATCAGGTTTGGCATTTATTGAACAACATATGTTGGTCACACCATGACCCACCCACAACTATCCTGGCCACAAACCTGCTCTGCCCATAAGTTCCCAAACCTCCCCATCCTGGAAAACCTTCAGGAAGCGTGAGGTTTGCTCGGGCACAGTTATGTTTTGTTGCCTTCTAGCATTAGGCAAATAAACGGCATCTAACCTTATTTAGAGCTATGAAGTATATTAGTATCTTCATTCACTGGTACAGAAATAGTATATACATATATAGAGGGGGGAATATCACTAAAGTTTACTAGTCAGGGGAGAAACGTTACTAGTTTATTCAATGTTAAAGATAAGAAGTCAAATTTTGTACTTGTCCACTGCAATTTCGTACTCATCCGGGACTAGTGGATATTTCCAACCCTGCACAAACACACACACACACACACACATATATATATATACATATATATACACATACACACATTCATTTGATAGAAAGAGTGTGAAAAAGTAATATTCAAATGAAGACCCACCTACTTGTTATAATAAGTAAAAGATACATATGTACACACAAACATATATATATATATATATATATATATAAAAATAAATATAGATATACATATGCAGTACACACACACAAATAAACATATATATATATAAATAAATATAGATATACATATACAGTACACACACACAAATAAACATATATATATAAATAAATATAGATATACATATACAGTACACACACACACATACATATATATACACATACACACATTCATTTTATAGAAAGAGTGTGAAAAAGTAATATTCAAATGAAGACCCACCTACTTGTTATGATACGTAAAACATACATATGTACACACAAACATATATATATATATATATATATATATATATATATACACACACACATTCATATACTGTTTTTAAATACATACATATACCCATATAATTCATTGTTTAATGCAAGTTCAATTGGTAGCTTCTTTATTGTAAATGTGGTAGTATCTGTATAGGTTGAACTCCATGGACTTCTGACTTGCTTTGCCTATGAAATAATCACAACTGTGAGTACACATACAAACACTCATACATATACTTTACATAAACAAATATATATATGCATATACACACATATACTGTATATATAGACATACATAAAGTATATACATACACACAAACACACATATTTACACATACAAATAGACAATATGTGCATGTTGTGTCTCCCCAGGGGCCCATCGTTTCAGCCATTTTGAATAATATATAAAAGTACCCAGGAATTTAGAATAACCTAACCCCTAGACATTTACAATATAGATACTGGGGTTGTTAAGACAGTTACAATGGAACCATGTAGCTCAGTCACATCTCACCGGCCCATATTGACCAGCAGGACAGGAGTGATAAGCAGGTCCACCATATGCACACAGTATGCTGCCTTCTCCCACTCTAGTCTGCGTAGTAGCACTAGAGTTCAGGTGTGCACAGTACCTAAAAGTGGCTGTATTCAGCGGTGAGGTGTGTAGCTGGATGAGTCAAACACCATTTTATCCCAGGTGCCACGTGGTCAGCTCTGTGTTATCTCCATATAAGACAATTGCAGTTTGGAATATTGAAACAGTGGCAACGAGAGATGATAATGGTTTGAGGGCCAAGAGAGTGAATGCTAGAATTTATTGCGGTATGGGGTGGTCATGGTTAAAGGGGGATAACACTAGCACTAAAGCAATATAGGTAGTAGTGTTATAGTAGTTGTGGCCATAAGGTCCTTGGTGACTGTTTATAATAACAAACCAATCAAGAACCACTCTTATTAGTGAGTCAGGCAATGGTGGTTCCACTGTGGAGCAAAAGCACTCATGGTCTTTTAGGTTGCACTCTCATCAGACTACATTAGAGGTAGAAAACTGCCCATCTCTTTCACCCCTGAATCAACTAATCACTCCCCTGCTTAGTCAAAGCCCACCAAGCTCTGTCCAAGGAAAAATCACAACTGTTAGTCCACCCACACTGTTACCACACATGGAAAATAAATAACTTAGCCTAAGAGCTTCCGTTACTCCCCAGTGTGCTGGTCCCATGTATCTAGCTCTGCATGGTCAGATAAGGGACTGTGAGCACTTATTATATATTGTAAAATATATTTATCCTACAAGTATAGTCACATCCATCACACAGTACTTGGCATTTTTATTAATAACAACATTGTTACAAACATTGTTGTATCACTGCTTCTATAAAGTGCTTCTGTATGTCGCATCACTAACCTAGCTCATCCCCTCTCCCAGACTTCTCCCACCAGTAAGCCCACCTTTTATGCATTCTTATAAAATACATAGCATAGCTATTTCCTGATCCTGAGAACTAAATGATCAAATCTTCAAGGGATATTAAACAGTGCTCTTTTAATAAAAACAAATGTCTGAAATCAAAGAAAATATAAAAAGAAACAGATTGTTTGAAAAATAACTAATTCTAATAACTCATTCTTGCTAAATGAGCACTTAGAGATTCTCAGTGCAGCCCCTGCCCTCGGGGAAATAAAAGAGCTGATATCATACTATATATGCCTTCCTATAGAGACTCAAACGTAGTCACATAATAGAGATTTTTATCCCCACTTGTGGGAATGTGTCAGGAAATAATGAACCCTGCACAAATGTAGTTAAAAAAAAGAAATAAGATAAAATCCTTTTTAAATTATTAATAATACATGTTGCAGTTTTTTTTATTACAACAATGCACCACACGGTTTTATATCCCTTTAATATCATGCTTCTCCTGACTATAGCGTGCTGTAAATGTGTGGGGTGTGCTAGCAATGGGAATAAAACCATATGCATGCTCACTGTATATGTCTTCACCAAGACACGGGATGTTCTGTTTGAAGTTTACAAGTCTGCTCAGGAGAATCTAGAAAACATAGATTTTTTTTTAATAAATATATATAATATATATATAATATAAAGCACTTCCCTTTGAAGCCAGTTAAAGAACAAGTATAACCATGAATGAAGACCTTTCATATAACGTTATATTCCTTATGTAGAAGACGCACATTTATGGGGTTAACCAGGATGTTAAGTATATATACTTAGAAGACCTAAACGTATGTTAGTTTCTTTATATCTCTCATGAAAACGCCATGCTTGTGCAAGTCTTTGTAGGCTGTACTAGCTATGGGCTTAAGAACACATTCAATGGTTTTAATGAATGCATTTAGGAGACACTTTATATATTCTTATCTCTTTGTGTTTTTAGCTACAACTACCTTAAAAAAATACAGATCATGGAGGAAAAAGATCACTGATCTCTGAAGTCATTTCCTGCAGAGGTATTTTCATGGTCAAAAGCTTTTTGTAAAATTCTGTATTCTATAATGTGTGTATTTTAAAGAAAATGTATAGGGGAAACTTGTGTCTCAGGTACTTAACAAGTGAGTTCCTACAGGCCTATATGATGTATTGCCTATATAATCTGGCTTTACTAGCTTCAGGATTAGTGGCACCTATACAGTTTGGTACCTGTGTGCTCAGGAGACATTACCAGTTTGTTCTTCTCCTCACTGCTGTGTTATCAATACTATGTGAAGAATACTTTGTTGAGAATGAACATAAAATTAAATAATATGTAATATTTTTTGTGTGAAAATGAATGATTTTTGCATATTAACTATTGGATTTGTTCAGAGTAACAATCTGTATCCCAGTCATGACTAACACTGGCATCACAGATGTTTTAAACTACATTTCCCATGATGCTTAGGCACCCTGCAGTCTAGTTGAGCATTATTGGAAATGCATTTTCGAAACATCAGGGTGCCAAGTTAGCCATCAATGCTATGGGGCCTATCTATCAAGCTCCGAATGGAGCTTGATGCCCCGTGTTTCTGGCGAGCCTTCAGACTCACCAGAAACAGCAGTTATGAAGCAGCGGTCACAAAGACTGAACAGGCGGACAGGAATCGCCGGAATTCAACCCGATCGAGTACGATCGGGTTGATTGACACCCCCTGCTGCCGGCCATTGGCCGCAAGTCTGCAGGGGGCGGCGTTGCACCAGCAGCTCTTGTTAATGCGTATTGCTCCCTGCATTTAGCGAGGTCTTGCGGACCTGATCCGCACTGTCGGATCAGGTCCGCAAGACCTTTGATAAATAGGGGCCTATATCCCAATTTAAAAAAACACTTGCTGGACAGTTTTGAAATCTTTGAAATTTAAAGAAAACCTACTTTAAACTAATTCATGGGCTTCTATTTTTATATGAAACCTGAATTGCTGCTGGGAAAAAAAACTAAAAAAATATGGGCCAGATTACAAGTAGAGCGCAATTTAATGCTCCCGCTCAAGCGTTAACTGCTCTAAAAGCTTTTTTGCGCTCATCGGGTTGCGCTTGTATTATGAGATGAACGTAAACTGTTTTCACTCTCGCGCTAACCCAACAAGTGCAAAAAGCCACAGTTAGAATATCGTGTGTGCATGGACTTATTCCCCCATAGAAGTAAATGGATCAAGCGCAAATCCGATCGCCTACTCCCTGACATATGAATATTTCACATTCCAATGTTCTATACATATTTCTACATATATCTGATGTTATTTTGGCACAATATATATCTATACCTTTATATAACATACATAATTATATATACTGTAGGTATATATAGGAATATCTATATAAAATACACACAGCAGAATATGTTCAGAATCATGTATGTTATAGATATAGATTGTGCCAAAATACCATCAGATATATGTAGAAATATGTATAGAACATTGGAATGTGAAATATTTACAGTAAATACATAATATAACACTGTATTAAAAAAGTAATATTGCATAAATGTTTTTAAATTTTTTTATCTACTTAACTGCAAAGGGCTCCAATGCACGTATATGTCTATATGTATTTATGTGTTTATATATGTCTGTAAATACATAAATACACGTATAAATACATAAATACACCTATAAATACATAAATACACGTATAAATACATAAATACACATATAAATACATAAATACACGTATAAATACATAAATACACATATAAATAAATAAATACACCTATAAATACATAAATACACCTATAAATACATAAATACACGTATAAATACATAAATACACCTATAAATACATAAATACACGTATAAATACATAAATACACATATAAATACACGTATAAATACATAAATACACGTATAAATACATAAATACACATATAAATACATAAATACACATATAAATACACACATAAATACATATGTTATGTACACAAATATATATATATATAGATATAAATATACATATAGTGTATATCTTTAGACATGTATATGTATGTATCTCATCGTTAAAGCCCTTTGTCGGCCTTCCTTTTTTTTCTAACACCTGAGATCTCGTATCTTTGAGCCCTTATAACTTTTGTGTGCAATAATTTTTTTAATGATTTTTAGAAGATGATGTTATTATGAGTGTAACTGTACTGTGTAGTGTATTGCGTGCAACTTTTTTGTTTTGCAAAACAGTTAACCAGAGTTTTGAGGATGCAGTAATCATTCTTGTGTAAATCGCGATTGCGCTCAAATGATCACATTTACGTTCAACTTGTAATACGAGAAGCGCAAACACTCACGATATACCCTTTATCGCACACACGTAACTGTTAGTGCTTCACTTGTATTCTGGCCCTATATAGTTTTCATGTGTACATGTAAATATACAATCAGAAATGATGTCCTATTGGTTACATAGAAAAATTACAAAAATCTGCCTGGCATCCTGAGGTAGAAATATTTCTCAAACACTTGGAGATGAAGGGGTTAATTAACAGATATAAGGGGGGGAGCATCTTACAATATCAGTGCTGGCTGGGGGACCTCACTCTATTAGATATTAATGTTTCAATAATTAAGCATGCAGCAATTAAAAAAAGCTGCATAAATTAGATAGATTAAGATGTTAATACTTCTCTTCCATATCACTAAATGCAGTTAATTGAAGCTGCACATATTGGTGCATATAAATATACATCCAGATGAATCTCTGCTATTCCAAATGTCCCTGAGGAGTGTCTGGAGATGTCTGTTTGTAAGCGATAGGTGTAGCCCTTTAAGTCGTTAGGATTCAACTTGTGGTTGATGTGGGAGCAGACCAGAATCCTGTCTCACACGGGATGGATATTTCCTGGAATGAATTTAAACAATATGCATTACTGACTGTTAAAATAAAACCTATCATAGCCTCCATTTCATACAGCACCTTAATGACTCAAATCTAAATGAAAGCATTGATTTTATAGATAGTTAAAGGGACATTAAGGTCATTGTTGAAGTGTGCACAGATGCATTTCAAGTTTAAACACAATTTTTTTTTAAATATATTTCCATTAGCAAAAAAATGCTTCTAGTAAAAGGTATTACTATTTCAGCAGCATATGCACATATGCTACATCAGGTTTCAAATCCATGCCTGCTCAGAGAGCTTGAGGTGGGGTGTATTGCGCCAGTAAAGCACTTAATTTGTGCTATACAAGTAGTGACTGCTGAGTCTCTGAGAAGTGGTGTTTAAATGCTAAATGAAGGCACCCAGAGCATATGTGCGTATTCTGCTGAAATACAGTAATTACTAAAACTAGATAGATATATAATCCTTTTGTATGTTTATCTTACCTCCTTTGCTAATAAGGGTCAAATATAAACAAGATCTTGCACTGATCAAGCATCCATCATGTAGCATGTTGCAGGGTTAAGGAACTACACAATCCAGACTTTCTGGGGCAGAGGAAGAAACAGTTTCCAGGGATAAATTGCAGGAAAGGAAATTAATAATAAGCTATTGTTTTTTTGCTACACATTATTATGCAGAATTAAATTTTGGGTTTAAGATCCCTGCTGTATAAATCATGATCCTTACTAAATAGAATATGGGCTGAATCACTGTTAGACAACATTTATTACAGCTTTCCCTCTCTTTTTACTAATGTTTAAATATGGTAGTCTCGTGTCCCTTTAATCTGCTAGAGAAAGAGATTTCAGAAAACCACTAATAAATATCAGTATCAGTGCAATTTAAATGTAATCCTAATAGAGAGTAAATGAGTAGGAAGCTTTATATGAGGTAATGCGAGTCAGGCAGAGCAATTGGAGCATCCTAACCGGAGAGATTACGGGGATAGCTCAGACAAAAATAATTACAGTTTGGAGAATGTTATCTGCAGATTATGCAGCAAAGGAACAGTTTAGTATCACGTCCCTGCAAATGAACAAGATGAGAGAGGCTGCATTTGCTTCATTGTCTTAACCCATATCCTCTGCCAGAATCAAACCTAAAATAGCTGTTCTCTATGCCCAAAAAGAACTGAACCCTTGACTTGTTAAAATTCCGTCCCCTTCAAACCTTATTTACCTTTAACCTTCCTCTATAAATAAATACACTGAGACTTGTTGTTTGGTAAAAATTCTGGCCACAGCCTTTTATTAAATAACCATTTTAAGAAAACATAAATAAATAAATAACTCTTTATAACCATGTATAACTTTATTAACTAGAACCAGCTAGAACACAACCTGGAAATGCTAGTCCCATTCTTACATCTTCATCCTCCCTTTTCTTGTTGACCAGGCCATACTTTAAATTACCTGGACTTAAATTAAGTCTGTTATTTTACCCACAACTCCAAGGAACCCCGTGTCCAAGAAGCTACTTAACCTGCTCTCCCACCCTGTGGGGAGGTTAACCCATTCACTTATGGCCGTAGTCAACTTGCTTACGTGAGGGGACTAGCACCCGCCCCCGCTGTGACAAATATAAAACAAAGAACACCTCAAAATATGGGAGGGAGGGCAACTTGCTGCTTTGAAAATTTCACTGGTGCTAAGATGGCTGCCGCATCTCCCCTTAAATACCAGCCTCCTTAAGACCCACCCCTTTTGGAGCAACATAGGGACTGTCTCCTCCCAGGGATCAAAGGCCCCTTCCCCTTATGCTGCGCGATGTCCAGAGGCTAACTTGACCTCTTGACTTGTCAAAATTCCGTCCCCTTCAAACCTTAATTTACCTTTAAACTTCCACTATAAATAAATACACTGAGACTTGTTGTTTGGTAAAAATTCTGGCCATAGCCTTTTATTAAATAACCATTTTAAGAAAACATAAATAAATAAATAACTCTTTATAACCATATATAACTTTATTAACTAGAACCAGCTAGAACACAACCCGGAAATGCTAGTCCCATTCTTACATCTTCATCCTCCCTTTTCTTGTTGACCAGGCCGTACTTTAAATTACCTGGACTTAAATTAAGTCCGTTATTTTACCCACAACTCAAATGGGTTAACCTCCCCACCCCGTGGGGAGGTTAACCCATTCACTTATGGCCATAGTCAACTTGCTTAGTTGAGGGGACTATCACCCGCCATAGACTGGACTGACTAACAGTAAGCCCAGACCTGCCATCCCTCACACCTACTCTTTTAAAGCCTCTTGGAGCCCCAAGATAAACAGCCTCAAGCCAAAAATATTAAGATATATTCCATCCTTTAAATAAAATTCGCTATTGCCAACATCCTCCAAGTCCCTGTGGTGAATTACCACTCCTCCTACCCTTCGCACAAAGGCTGCTTATTGACTTTTTACGACTGTTATTCAACTTGTCGTGATTCCAAGCCGACCTCCACACCAATCTAGGAACAATGCTCGACCAGACAATAGTTAAACCTGGAAACAGCTCCAGCAATCTAGCTAGATCCCTTTTGATCCTACATACCAGTTCCATCTGAGGCAAAAAACCTAGGTCGTTACCACACGCATGAACCACCAAAATATATGGAGGTGTAAATTGTTTAGCATAATCAATCACCAACATCAACAACTGATCCCATCTGAGACCCCTGATTCCAAACCATTTTACGATTACTATCTTCCTATCAAACCCAGCTGGAGACCATCCATCTTGACTGCTGCAGCTCTTCTGGCCCAATAAATAAATGAGTGTCCAACCACCCATACGTGTACCGGACCTACAACAAAATAAACAGACAACCATAAGCAACTTAAACTCTCAAATGCGGACACACATAAGAATGGAACCTGGAAGAGGTCCACCTACCCACACCATTGATAACGTCCTCTCCCAAACCTAACACAGCAGCTTCAGTGGCTGCCCCAAGGAATGGGAACTAAAGTATCTCGGATTCAAACCCAACTCTCCCAAACCCAACTCTCCCAATGCCTTTGACAACACAGCCCTGAACTGAAATTGTGACGAAGCCCCACAATCTTTATGTATTAACAAAGACCCCCCAACATTTGGCCTTAAACGTAAATATTTACACATGGCAACACAAGGACAAACTGAAACCCCTGTTGGGAACAACATAACAGACCTGCCCTTCCCCAACTGATCAGTTTTTGATTTTCTTATGCAAATGGACACTTGCATATCCGTAACCACCACATCCTCAACTCCCAACCCCCCGTGGGACCATGTATTGCCACTGACTAACTATGAAAATCTAAATGCCCCAAAGAAGGCCAACACAAAGGCGTCGTAAACAGGAATGCTTCATAACCGGTTGTACACACTGTCGGTAATACTGTCAACAACCTAACCAATAATGAAAAGGAAACTGGGCGCTGTCTGTCCTATGTACGCCCCACCCCTTTCTTCATTCCCTTAACAATCTGACGTACGCAAAACAGTTTAGTTAAATCCACCACACCCAACAACTTGAAACGAAATGCCAGGGCTGCTAGTTTTTTTATCGGTCATAGATGGAGATAACCCACAAGTTCCCCACTTCCACAACCAATGTAGCAACACGCCCACACAAGCCCTGTCACCTTCCACAATGCCTTTTCCGGCAAGTAAAGCTTCCCATTCAGCCCAGACTTTTGCATATGCTGACCACGTACTCTGCCCTAAGGAAGACCTCACAAAATTTGCTAGTCCTCCGTACCAAGGTTCCACAACCACATGGGGAAGGACTTTCCCACCTTGTCCGCTTGAGGCGCCAGTTCCCAAAAGCGTTGCCACTGAAAGCGAGAAAGAGCATCAGCTAATGAGTTGTTAGCCCCGGCTTTATGCTTTGCTCTTACCATGGCATTCAGATGCATGCATTGCAACACGAACACCCTCAACAATCTGATGACTGGTGGTGAAGAGGCAGTTAATGTATTCACCGCCGTGACCACTCCCATGTTGTCAGTGTAGAATAACACCGACCTGTTCTCAAATGTTCTATCCCACACATGCATAGCCACCAATACTGGAACCAATTCCAGAAAAAACAAGTTTTTTACCAATTCAGCCTCTTTCCAATTGCCTGGCTATTCAGCAGCACACCATTCGTTCTGAAAAATTGCTCCAAAACCCACACTGCCTGCTGCATCCGTGTACAACCCCAATTCATCACACGTAAGTCTGGGAGCTTGTATCAAAGCAGATCCATTAAAATTGTTAAGGAAATCTGCCCAAATGTGAAGGTTGCATTTAATCTCCTTCAAAAGCCAAAGCTAGCTGCCTGCAAAAAATTCTCCCAATAGGGATAATTTGACATACAAAATTAAGTTTTCCCAACAATGATTGCATCTCCCTCAGGTTCACCTTTTTTTGCTTTCGAAAAAGACCCTATCACCATTTGCAAATCAAACATCTTGTTCTCGGGAAGTCTGCATTCCATGTTATCCGAATCAATCATGATTCCCAGAAAGCTAAGCACTGTCGAAGGACCTTCCGACTTTTCCACGGCTGTAGGCACCCCGAATTCTCTAGCAATTCCACAGAAAGTATTCCTCAACTGTGAGCAAACCTGGGAGCCCACCCAATATTTTCCCTTACCACCTGCGGCCACTCTCTTGCTGATTTTAAGTTACCCGAAGCAAGCTCTGAACCGCCTACTGACGGAATAACAAAACCATAAGTGAAGCCGTGTAACAGCGTGGCAGCTTTGTCAAGGAAACCCTGTTTATTGCCGTATCAGCCTAGCCACCGCTCCATCTTTGTCACTCGGATTGGAGTTGCCCCCTTTGTCAGACCAGTCAGGCCTACTGGGCAATTTACCCTTTTTGAAGCACTTGGCATAGGGGTGTCCACCCCCACATCTTGAGCACTCATGATGAAACTTGCACAAGGCACCCCACTTGCACTGTCCTTCATTAAAGGCAAAACAGAATCCTTTTTTAAAGGGGGCTGAAAAAACCGGAAGCAGACGGTATGCCGGCGAACCCCCAAAAGGACTGGGAAGGACGAAGAGGCGTTATGACCTTCAACCACAGCCTCATATCCCTGTTATCCCATTTTATCTCTGCTTTAACCAGTAGTCGCTGACGAAAATGTTCATCGTACGACCACCAGGCCATTCCCCCAAAAGTACGCTGAGCGGCAGCAACCTCATCCAAGTAACAAAACAGAGAGTCACCCTGCCCAGGAAACTTTTCCGCCATCACGTTGGCGTATAAAACAAAAGCCTGGAACCAGTTAGTAAACATTTTAGGGAGTTTCCTATAACGCTTCTTACGTTCATCTTCCTCTTTCTTAGAAGCCTCCTTCTTAGAGTCCTCAGGCAATTCGAAAGATTGCTCCAAAGGCAACAAAGAGAATAATTTAATGTATTCCCTCCTCCAAATTTTTTCTTTAGTCTCCTTTGGTAAATGTAACCCCAAAGGTCCAATCGAGCATAAGCACGATCTGGACATAGCCGTGCCCGCTACCCTCAGCTCCGAACGGTCTTTAACTTTGTCACTCCTACCAGACTGTTGTGTAATCTGTCCCAACTGAACCAGCTGCCCAGGCCCTGATGTCGCAACCGGCCCATCAAACCCCTTGTCACCTAAACCTGACACAAAATTGGGAGCCTAGCCCACCACCCTTTCTGGGACCCATGCTCTGGCAGCAGGGGGAGAAGAAGCTGAAGCCACCCCTGATGCCTCCATCCTCCTAAGCAATTTTTAAATACCCTCCAAGATCTTCACTGAAGCTGAGTCACTGGCAGACTACTCATGACCCACACCTCTACCCACTTCACATATGACTAAGGACTGTGTCCGAAACGCTGTATGATTCTTTGGTCTGGCTATTTTATAAGCTGAATAAACCTGTTTGAATTAGGATTGGTGGTGCTGCTTCCTTTGTCCTCTACCCCCTTCCCCAACATGTACAGATTGAGTCTGCTTACCTGCAGCAGCCACCACATCCACCTCCTACGCTATTCGTTCTGTCCCACCAGTGCTCTGGTCTAATTCCACAGACCGTGACAGATCCGACTGTACCTGTATTATAGTATAGTATTTTGAGACATATCCCCATACGGAAATAACAATCCCCTTTTTACCTGTCCAGAGAGACAGGCTGTTCCAACAGAAGAACACCCCATATTTCTCTTGACACTGGAGAGCCCCGCACCCTCCGATATCTCCTGCACCCCACCCCATTGTTTCACACTTTCACTACCCCTGAACTCTGTATTCCCCTGTGAAACCCCAGGGTTAACATTGGTAACCAGAGGGACAGGCTGTTCCAACAGAAGAACACCCCATATTTCTCTTGACACTGGAGAACCCCGCACCCTCCGATATCTCCTGCACCCCACCCCGTTGTTTCACACTTTCACTACCCCTGAACTCTGTATTCCCCTGTGAAACCCCAGGGTTAACATTGGTAACCGTCCTAACTCTCCTAACGGAATCCCTGTCCACATCAAATCTCACCTCCTTTCTTCCCGCTGACACACCAGCACCTACCACACAGTCCGCGGATTTGGTCACATTGAAAACAGCACCATCATCTGGGTACTATCTAATTGAATCCATCCAGGAATCAGCCAGACGGAAGGCATCTGCCTCCCCGCCATCCATGTCCTCTGCCACCCTGGAACCTGTGTGATGAGCTCCAGACTTATCTGCTGAATAAGTAATTTGAGAAGTTGAGACATTCGCAAACCCTTCTCCTCCCATCATGATAATTACTATCCACTGTGGAAACCCGCAGCAATTGCTCCCCATGAACCTGCTGATGAACATGCACAGCCCTAAAATGCACAATGTCCTGACCACTACTCTTTAATTGGGGGGGAAGGAGGAATGAACTCTTCCCCTTCTGAGGGGCTGGAGAAGGACTCAATCGCCCCCTAACCCCAGAAAAAGGTGGAGGGGACACTATCTCAACATTGGAATGGCCCTCACCCACAGCAGGAATGGGATCCAGTACAATAGCCGAGTCAATAGCCCTAGAAGGAGAGAAATTGAAATTGGGCCTCCCCACATGTCTGACAAGTTCCTGACCCCACACTTCCCCTCTCAGGCTCACTAAAGCCGTCAATCAGTTCCGGGCTAATAGCTGCCCCAAGGCCCACATCAGTCCCATCTGGACCATGCACCACGTCCTGCTCCCTTGTCTCACCTGCTCCAGCTGCATCCTGAACCAGGAGTACCTCCACGTCCACCACCATCTGTATTGACTCCTCATGCTGCATTTTGACTTCTCCTCTTCGACGATGGGAACAACTACTTTACCGCGACACAATCCTCTGCGAACTTCACTGCTCTGGCTCCGCCATTTATGAACAGCCCCCTGGCTCATCTCAGGACTGGGCCTTTCAGGGGGGCGAGATCGCTGCGTGGACCGTTGAGGGGATGGCACCTCTTCCGGTTGTCGAGTAACAACCGCAACAGGAAGAACGTTGGAAAGCTGATCCTGGATCCAGTGTGATCCCCTCTCTTCCGCCAGCTTTCTAAGTCTCTTGAGCAGCTCCTCTACTTCCATCCTGATACTATCACCAAAATAATATGGAGCTGCTCAACTTGCTGCTTTGAAAAGTTTACCGGCACTAAGATAGCCGCTGCATCTCCCCTTAAATACAAGCCTCCTTAAGACCCACCCCTTTTGCAGCAACATAGGGACTGTCTCCTCCCAGGGTTCAAAGGCCCCTTCCCCTTATGCTGCACGATGTCCAGAGGCTAACTTTCTCTCTTTATATATATTTACATACATGCACACACCTCTCTCTATATATATATATGTATTTATCTCTCTCTCCCTCTATATACATAAACACACATCTCTATGTATCTATGTATACATACACATGCATAAACACACCTCTCTCTATATATGTATTTCTCTCTCTCTCCCTCTATATACATATACACACACCTCTCTATGTATCTATGTCTCATATATATATATATATACACAGTATATATTTATATATATATATATATATATATATATATATATATATATACACACACACACACATACATGCACACACCTCTCTCTCTATATGTATTTCTCACTCCCTCTATATAGATATACACACAGCTCTCTATGTATCTATGTCTCATATATATATATACATATATATATATATATATATATATATACACACACACACACACACACACACACACACATACACACACACAGATACAGAGAGAGATGCATTTATATATATATATATATATATATATATAGAGAGAGAGAGAGAGAGAGAGAGAGAGGTGTATGTATATGTATGAGAGAGAGAAGCATTTATTTATAGAGAGGTGTGTGCATGTATGTGAATATGTATGTGTGTATGCGTGTGCATGTATGTATGTATGTATGTATATATATATATATATATATATATATATATATGAGACATAAATACATAGAGAGGTGTGTGTGATATATATATATATATATATATATACACACACACACATACAAACATATGCCCACACACGCATACTTACATATATATATATATATATATATATATATCAGATGATATTTTTGTACCCAACAAAAATTGCAATATCAACTTCCCACTTCAAAAGAAGTCAATTGCCTTTATAGAAATTGAGCCAGTTTATTGCAGTACTGGAGGCTGATTTTGCTTTGGTCTCTCAGATGACAGCTGAGGGGGTTGTATAGACACATATCTAACATGATTACTTGCAGTACAAGTTCGTGCTTTCCATGGCAACTGGAATTCAGATGCTTTTCTGGGTATCTATGTAAGTAGCTCTCTCAGTGCGTGAGCTCTGAAGGACCCTTGCTGTTATTTGTCATTAGCTCCCTCTTGTTAGACAAACTATATAGAAAAAAACACAGGGCTAGATTTAATAACCCTTTAAATGCCACTCATACATGGCTTTCTTTTTGCTATAGGAAATCATATAAACATACATTAGTATCCCTGATTGTTGCCTCAGACATGGGCATTGAAGGGCACATGGCTCCCCTCTGGAATTATAAGTATGAGCGCCCACTTGAGTCACCCGTTTGATGTTAATGAGCTACCATTTTGAAAATGATGTGTAGCCCAAGTGTACGTTTCCACTCTGTTTCATTTGAAAAGTTGGCAAAATAGAGGTGTGTGTAGAAATAACATAATTATATGCTTACCTGACAAATTCATTTCTTTCAGGGTTTTGAGAGTCCACGATCCTTTACTCTTCTCTACCACTAGGAGGAGGCAAAAATTACCAAACCACAAGAACTCTATAAAACCACTCCCACCTCACCCATACCTCAGTATAACATATAACCAAGAAAGTGAGGTAAGAAAAAGGAATAATAGCCATAAAATGAGCAGGGAAAAAAGACGTGCTGAAGAAAAAATATGTTTTCACATATCTCCGTTTATGTTATTACTCGTGGACTCCACAGCGTGGGTATTATTTTCCAAGAGTAAACGATTGTGGAATCTCACCACCTGTATGAAAGAAAACATAATTTATACTTACCTGATAAATGTATTTAATCTATCGTGGTAAGAGTCCACGAGACCCCACCCTTGTGTTTATTGGGGTTAGTTTTTTCACTGAGAAATTAAATCCACAACCCCAATTATTTTTATTTTTTTTTGTTTTGTTTTTTTGAATGTACTTAAACAATCAAACAGGCAACAAATTAAACTGAGACAGCTGCCTGAAGAACCTTTCTACTAAAGTCTGCTTTAGAAGAAGTAAAAACATCAAAATGATAGAATTTAGTATAGGTATGCAAAGAAGACCAATTAGCTGCCTTGCAAATCTGATCAACTGAAGCCTCATTCTTGAAAGCCCAAGAAGTGGCAACTGACCTAGTAGAATGAGCTGTAATTGGCTGCGGTGGAGGCTGACTTGCCTCCAAATAAGCTTTGTGAATCAAAAGTTTCAACCAAGATGCCAATGAAAGAACAGAAGCTTGAATCGTAGAGTATAGATATAGCGCCTCAGACCCTGTTACCTATAGCTCTGAACAAAGGCTACCTAGCCAGTCTGTGAATTGGTGAAATTGTATGCGGGGTGTTTAAAGCACCTCAGGTGGGCAAGGTGTTGATGTGGTGGTCACTATTACGTGGCTAAATGACCCTTGGTTATGTCAGTCGAATCAGTGAAGTTAGATTAAAAACAATTTATTACATATATAAATAATACAATAGAGTATAAAATGTGGATCCACACTGAACAAAGTTATTTATAAACACTTAAAAAACATCTTAAAAATAATGATATGTGAGGTATTCACTCACAATCTGGTTAAATGTTAATGGGTATAAAGATGTTAATGGGTATAGAGATGTATGTTTGATTTGCTACCTCCCACTCTGGTAAGGAATACTCTGAGAGGTGTCTAGGATCTGCACAGCGGATGAAACCAGCTTTTGTTGAATAATTATGATCACGTTGTAAACACCTTGTTACAGATGTCTTGGGATGTATATAAATGTGTTAGAAATTGTGTTAAAAAATGCACGTGCTAAAAAATATATCACAAAAGATGTACATTCAAAAATAAAAATAAAAAATTATAAACGACAAGAAAAACTATATAAGAAAAAATATAAATATGTGAATCATATAAAGATAAAGGCCTTGAAGAGGCCGAAACGCGTTGACTATTAGCTGGTAATCTCAATTTCATTTCCTTATTTAAATTTGGGAGGTTCTACACTATTTATTAGACATTTCACAGGACATCACATCAGGATTTAAAGTGGATAACAGAGAGACCACAAGGATCTAACAAGATTTCCACCACCGGACTTCTCACCACCAGGAAACAAGTTTGTCTTTTATCTTTTGCTTCACTAATATATATATATATATATATATATATATATATATATATATATATATATATATATATATATATATATCATTTTTTCACTATTTTTTACTATTTTTTCACTTGTATTGGGATTGACTGCTTTTTGTCACTGACTCTGGATTGATTCACATATTTATATTTTTTCTTATATATTTTTTTCTTGTAGTTTATAAAAAACTTTTTTTTATTTTTGAATGTACATCTTTTGTGATATATTTTTTAGCACGTGCATTTTTTAACACAATTTCTAACACATTTATATACATCCCAAGACATCTGTAACAAGGTGTTTACAACGTGATCATAATTATTCAACAAAAGCTGGTTTCATCCGCTGTGCAGATCCTAGACACCTCTCAGAGTATTCCTTACCAGAGTGGGAGGTAGCAAATCAAACATACATCTCTATACCCATTAACATCTTTATACCCATTAACATTTAACCAGATTGTGAGTGAATACCTCACATATCATTATTTTTAAGATGTTTTTTAAGTGTTTATAAATAACTTTGTTCAGTGTGGATCCACATTTTATACTCTATTGTATTATTTATATATGTAATAAATTGTTTTTAATCTAACTTCACTGATTCGACTGACATAACCAAGGGTCATTTAGCCACGTAATAGTGACAAACACATCAACACCTTGCCCACCTGAGGTGCTTTGAACACCCCGCATACAAAAAGAACAGAAGCTTTCCAACCCTTCCTAGGACCAGAAAAAAGAATGAAGAAACCAAAAGTTTGTCTAAAGTCCTTAGTAGCATCAATGTAATATTTCAATGCCCTTACAACATCCAAAGAATGGAAAGATCTTTCTGAAGCATTCTTAAGAATAGGACACAAAGAACGTACAACAATATTTGTGCTTAAGTTATCTGAAAAACAACCTTAGTAAAAAAAAACAAATGAGGTCCGTAAAACAGCTTTATCCTGATGAAAATTCAGATAAGGAGGATTGCATGAAACGGCAGATAACTCAGAAACTCTTCTAGCAGAAGAAATAAGCAAAATAAATAACACTTTCCAAGAAAGCCTGCAAAACTCTTAATACCAAGATAAGATTCCATGGAGGATAAATTGGCTTGATTAGAGGTTTATTACAGACCAAAGCCTGAACAAAACTGAATATCAGGAAGATTAGCAATCTTTCTGTGGAACAAAACTGAAAGAGCAGAAATCTGCCCCTTCGGAGAACTCACAGATAGGCCCTTATCCAGACTTACAAAATCCTGGGATTTCTGAAAGAATGCCAGGAAAAACCATGCTCTATACACCAAGAAATAAAGGCCTTTCAGATCTTGTGATAGATTCTCCTAGTTACAAGCTTACAAGCCTGAATCACAGTTTCAGAAAAACCCCTGTGTCTAAGGACTAAGCATTCAATTTCCACGCCATGAAGTTCAGAGACTTGAGCTCCGGATGGACCTTGAGACAGAAGGTCTGACCACAGAGGCCAAGGAGAACAGTTGGACATCTGAACCAGATCTGCATACCAAATCCTGTGAGACCAAGCTGGGGAAATCATGATTACTGACCACTTCTCTAGGCTTATCTTAAAAAGTACTCTGGGAAGAAGGAGGAGGAAACATATAAGCAGCCTGAAAATACCAAGGAATTACTAGAGCATCCACTAACTCAGCCTGAGACCTCGCAAAGTACCTGGGAAGTTTGTTGTTCAAATGAGAGGCCATCAGATCTATACCTGAGAGACACCAAAGATCAACATTATGATTGAACACATCCTGGTTTAGAGACCACCCCCCTGGATGTAGAGATTGATGACTGATAAAGTTTGCCTCCCAGTTGTTCAGCAGGATTTGGTTTCTGCCCATTAAATAATTTGAGACACCTCCATCATTGCTAGGGAAATGTGAGTTCCCCCTTGATAGTTGGCATATGCTATTGCTGTGAAATTGTCTGGAAACATAGATGAGACTCTCTTTACAACAGAGGCCAAGCTGCCCTGGAAATTGCATAGAATTTTAGAACACTGATTGGTAACCTCGCATCTCGAGGATCCCAAACTCCCAGTGCTGTCAAGAGACCCCAAACAGCTCCCCAACGTGAGAAACTTGCATCTGTAGTGATCACAGTCGAAGTAGGATAATAATAATAAGCTGATGATCCAACCACCAAGGGAGAGACTTGTACTGGGGTCCAAAAATATCCTTTGAAACAACAGAGTATAATCCCTGCACTATTGATGCAGCAAACAAACCTGAAGAGGCCTTATGTGAAAACAAGCAAATGGAATTGCATATGCAGCTGTAATCATGAGACATAGGACTTCCATACAAAGATCAACTGAGGAAAATAAGAAAGACTGAATGTTTAGACAAGCTGGCACCAAATCTATTTGAAAACGTTAAAAAGTTACCTTTGTCTAAGGATCCAAAGAACTTTCTGGAAAAAGATGCAGTTTGAACCAAGATATTGTCCAGTTATGGAAACACTGCAATACCCTGAGACCTGATCACAGACAAAAAGGCACTCAGAACCTTTGTGAATATTCTTGGAGCTGTAGCCAGACCAATTGGTAGAGCAACAAACTGAAAATGACTGTCCAGAAAGGCAAACCTCAGAAACTGGTATTACTCTTTGTGAATAGGAACATGAAGGTAAGCATCATTTAAATGTAATGTGGATATAAATTTACCTTGCTGACCGAAAGGCAGAAAAGATTTTGAAAGATGGAATCCTTACAAACTTGTTGTGGGTATTCATCAGGGGTCAGCAAATAGGATTGAGCTCGCATTCTATTGGCTGTTCCAATCAGCCAATGGAATGCAAGCTCAATCCTATTGGCTGATCCAATCAGCCAATAGGATTTTTTCTACCTTAATTCCGATTGGCTGATATAATTCTATCAGCCAATCAGAATCTAAGGGACGCCATCTTGCATGATGTCATTTAAGGTACCTTCATTCGTCTTTAGTCCGCCGGATGAAGAGGATGCTCCGCGTCAGATGTCTTGAAGATGGACCCGCTCCGCGTTGGAAGGATGAAGATAGAAGATGCCGTCTGGATGAAGATTTTGGCCCGTCTGGAGGACCACTTCTGTCGGCTTCGTTGAGGACATCTTGCCGCTTGGATGAAGACTTCTCCCGGTAAGTGAATCTTCGGGGGTTAGTGTTAGGATTTTTTAAGGGTGTATTGGGTGGGTTTATTTTTTAGGTTAGGGCTTTGGGCCTGCAATAGAGCTAAATGCCCTTTTAAGGGCAATGTCCATCCAAATGCCCTTTTCAGGTTTTTTTTTATAGTTAGGCTTTTATTTAAGGGGTTGGTTGTGTGGGTGGTGGGTTTTACTGTTGGGGGGTTGTTTGTATTTTTTTTTTTTTACAGGTAAAAGAGCTGATTTCTTTGGGGCAATGCCCCGCAAAAGGCCCTTTTTTATTTTGGGGGGGCTTTTTATTATTTTGATAGGGCTATTTAATTAGGTGTAATTAGTTTAAATATCTTGTAACTTGTTTTTTATTTTCTGTAATTTAGTGGGTTTTTTTGTGTGATTTAGCTAATTTAATTTATTTAATTGTATTTAATGTAGGTAATTTATTTAATTGTAGTGTAGTGTTAGGTGTTAGTGTAACTTAGGTTAGGTTTTATTTTACAGGTAAATTTGTATTTATTTTAGCTAGGTAGTTATTAAATAGTTAATAACTATTTAATAACTATTCTACCTAGTTAAAATAAATACAAACTTGCCTGTAAAATAAAAATAAACCCTAAGCTAACTACAATGTAACTATGTTGCGGCGATGGTAGGGGTGGCAGATTAGGGGTTAATAAGTATAATGTAGGTGGCAACGATGTTAGGGGCGACAGATTAGGGGTTAATAATATTTAACTAGTGTTTGCGAGGCGGGAGTGCGGCAGTTTAGCGGTTAATATGTTTATTCTAGTGGCGGCGATGTCCGGAGCTGCAGATTAGGGGTTAAAAAATTTATTTTAGTGTTTGGATGTGGGAGGGCCTCGGTTTAGGGGTTAATAGGTAGTTTATGGGTGTTACTGTACTTTTTAGCACTTTAGTTATGAGTTTTATGCTACTGCGTTACAGTGTAAAACTCATAACTACTGACTTTAGAATGCGTTACGAATCTTGGAGGTAGAGGGTGTACCGCTCACTTTTTGGCCTCCCAGGACAAACTCATAATACCCGCGCTATGGAAGTCCCATAGAAAAAAGGGTTTACAAACTTTACGTAAGTCGGTTTGCAGTAAGGCCAAAAAAGTGTGCGGTGCTCCTAATCCTGCAAGACTCGTAATAGCAGCGGTAGTAAAAAAAAAAGCAGCGTTAGGACCTGTTAACGCTGCTTTTTCAGCTTACTGCAAAACTCATAATCTAGTCGTAAGGTAGGTGTGAGGGGTTTTATATGGCTCTTGGGGTTCGGGAATCGTTGCCTCTCCCTAGTGGTAGAGAAGAGTAATTCCCAGAAGTAATGGATCGTGGACTCTCATTACCTGTATGAGAGAAACATAATTTATGCCTACCTGATCAATTATTTTTTTATGGTGGTGAGAGTCTAGGATCCATTACTCCTGGGAATTGCTCTTCCCTGGCACTAGGAGGAAGCAAAGATTCCCAAAACCAAGAGCTCTATAAATCCCATCCCATATTACTGAAAATTAGTCTGACGGTATAGCCAAGCAAAAAAGTTAGGAAAAGAGATGAGAGTCATGAAAAAAAAGATGAGCAAAAAGAAAAAAAACATCACCAGAAAAATAACAGGGTGGGGTCTCGTGGACTCTCACCAATATAAAAGAAATGAGTTTATCAGGTAAGCATAAATTATGTTTTCTTTCATATAGGTGGTAAGAATCTACAATCCATTACTCCTGGGAACCAATATCCAAGCTCTGGAGTCCATGAGTAATGAGAAATAAGCGTGGCATATATATTTTTTCTCAGTGAAACTAAATACACAATCCAAAAAGAACACAAAGAAAAAACAGGGTATAACTTTTTTTTTTTTTTTAAATATGCAATTAAAAATAACCTACAGGCAAAAACAAATTAACCTGAGAGAACTTTCCTGCCAAAAGCAGTCTCAGAAGAATAAAAATATAAAAATGGTAGAATTTAGTAAAAGTATGCAAAGAAGACCAAATAGCTGCCTTGCAAATGTGGTCATCTGAAGCCTCATTCTTAAAAGCCCAAGAAGTGGCAACTGACCTGGTAGAATGAGCAGTAATCTGTTCAGGTGTAATACCTCCAAGAAAGCCTTATGGATCAAAAGTTTCAACCAAGAAGCCAAAGAAATGGAAGAAACTTTCTGCACCTTCATGGAACCACAAAAGTGAACAAACAAACTAGAAGTTTGTCTGAGATCCTCAGGAGCATCTACATAGTGCTTCAAAGCTCTAACAACATCCAAATTATGAAGACGCCTCTCCAAAAGAAAGTTTGGGATTAGGACACAAAGAGGGGGGAACAATTTCCCAAGATATTATCTGAAGACACAACCATAGGTAAAAAGTCAAATTTGGTCCTTAAAACTGTCTTTTCTTGATGAAAAATAGGATGAGGATCACATGAAAGAGAAGACAACTCAGAGACTCTTCTAGCAGAAGATATAGCCAAAAGAAACAAAACCTTCCAAGAGAGAAGCGTAATATCCACCTTATGGATAGGCTCAAATGGAGGAGCCTGCAAAACCTTCAAAACCAAATTTAGATTCCAATGAGGAGAAATTGGTTTAATATTAAATTAATTATGAATTATTTCCAAAGCCTTAACAAAATAATGAATGTCAGGAAGATTAGCAATCTTCTTGTGGAATAAAACCGAAAGAGCAGACCCTTATCTAAACCATCCTGCAAAAACTGCAAAATTCTTGAAATTCTCTAAAAGAATACAAGGAAAAAACATGATCCATAAACCAAGAAATAAAGGCCTTCCAGACCTTATGATAAATCCTCCAGGTCACAGGTTTACGGTCCTGTATCAAAGTCTCAATAACAGAATCAGAAAAACCTTTCAATCTCCATGCCATCAAGCTTACAGACTTGAGATCTAGATGGGAAAACAGACCTTGAGACAGAATTCTGGGCACAGAGGAAGTGACCAAGGTGGGACACTGGACATCTCAGCAAGTTCTGCATACCAAACTCTGCAAGACCAAGCAGGAGCTATCAGAATTACTGATGCCTCCTCTTGCCTGATTCTGGCAATCACTCTGGGTAGAAGAACCAGTGAAGGAAAAACATAGGCTAGCTGAAAGGACCATTGAGCCACCAGAGCATCCAAAAACTCCACCTGAGGATCTCTGGACCTCGCACAGTACCTGGGAAGTTTGTGGTTCAGCAGAGAGGCCGTCAGATCTATCTATGATTGAAAATATCCAGATGGAGAGACCACTCCCCTGGATGCAAGGACTGATGACTGAGAAAATCTGCTTCCCTGACTTCTGACCAGGAAAGAATTAAAAACACTAACTTTGTAGCTAGGTAACTGTGAGTTCCCCTGATGATTGATGTAAGCCCCTACGGTAACGTATGTCTGAAAATGGAGATAAGACTCCCTTTTTCAACAAAGGACGGCTCTGAAAATTGCACAGAGTTCTATAACATTTAATTTATTGTCAACCTCGCTTCCCAAGGAAACTCCCTGTGCCCTCTGAGAGCTCTCATGTGCAAACAAGCAAACTGAATAGCATCTGAGACAGCAATCATGAGACCTCTGTGCAAAGAGAAATTAAGGGAATAGAAAGAGACTGAAGTTTTAGAAAGCCAACACCAGCTTCAAACTTCTTTGATCTGTCAAAGAAAGTCTCATGGGAACTCAAGAATCTATTTTAACCACACACCCCAAAAAAAACAACTCTCGTCTGAGGAACAAGAGAACAAGAGAACTCTTTGGAAAATTGATCTTCCAGCCATGTTGTTGAAGAAAAAACAGCAACCTGCTGGTGTGAGATTCTGCTAAATGTACAGATGAAGAATGAACCAAGATATTGTCCAAGTAAGGAAACACCACAATAGCCTAAATTATGATTACAGACGAAAGGGTACCCAGAACCTTTGAGAATATTCTGGGAGTTGAAGCCAGACCAAATTATAGAGCAACAAACTGAAAGTACTTGTCTAGAATGGCAAAACATAGAAACGGATGTTCCCTGTGAATGGGAACATGAAGGTAAACATCCTTTAAATCTATTGTGGACATAAACTGACCTTGCTGAACAGGGAATTTTGAGAAATTTGTTCAGAGCTTTTAGATCCAGAACTGATCTAAACCCATCCCTTGTTCCAATAAAGGAATAGGAACAATCACTACCATAGATTCTAGATCCAAAACTGACGGAAAAAAGGCCTGAGCCTAAACTGTATTTTTTTTTAATATTGGACAGAATAAACCTACCTCTGGGAGGCCAAGTTTTGAAATCTATTCGGTAACCCTGAGAACCAATTTTAAAACCCAGGGATGCTGAACAGACTGAAACCAACCCTCCTGAAAAAAAGGCGCAACCTGCCTCCTACCAAATTTTCAGATTCAGGGGCCGCACCTTCATGCAGACTTGAATGAGGGAGTAGATTTTTTGGACTGCTTAGAACTGTTCCAGTATACATTTCCAGACATAGCCAGAGGAACTGTGCTTTTGAGAGGAGGGATCAGATTTCTGTGCCCTGTTCAAACAGATAGGATAAAAAAGATTAGATACTTTAGATTTACCTTTGGACTTCTTGTCCTGAGGAAGAAAAGGTCCCTTACCTCCAGTCACAGTAGAGATAATAGAATTCAAACCAAAACCAAACAACATCTTTCCCTGAAAAGAGAAAGACAAACGCCTGAATTTAGAAACCATATCAGCAGACCAAGACTTTAACCATAAAGCCCTTCTATAAAGTACTGCCAAAGACATACTTTTAGAACTAATCTTAATAATATAAAAAAGCATCACAAATGAAAGCATTAGCACATTTAAGAAAGGTTCAGAAAATCTTCACCTGCAGAATCATCAGAAAACTGCCCGGATAGACTATTTAACCAAATGGAAGAAGCAGCAGCCACAACAGCAATAGGAACTACTTGCTGAAAAGCCCTTCTATGGAAGGATTCTAACTTCCTATTTAAAGGGTCTAAGAAGGAAGGAAGTAAGGAAGAGGAAGGAATAGTAGTATGTTTAGCCAAAGTACTGTAGAAAACCACTTTTGGAACAGATTCCCAAAGTTCAATGTTGTAAGCCGGTCAAGGATACATTTTCTTAAATCTTGAAGAAGGATTAAAAGGAATACCTCACTTAGCATATTACCTGGAAAATATCTCAGAGAAAGCATCAGGAACAGGAAAAACCTCAGGAGATTTAACTATAGGTTTAAAAATCAAGTATCAACGATTTACAGACTTAGACGGATATTTATCAAAGCGAGATTTATCAATCTCGGTGCATTCGCCGGCGTCAATATGCTCGCCAGACATTGCTGCAGCGGATCCACATACGATGCCCTTATTTATTAAAAAAAGTCAAAAACACGCGCGTCAAATAGGGCGCGTTGACCATCGGACTGTTGTTAACATTTCTCTAAATCTAATCTTTTTTTTTTTTATATATTTTATTGGGATGTAAAACAAAGCAAGCAAACATTACAGAGCCATAAAGTCAGTACAAAGAAATAATTTACAGTTAAATGACTTGAATAAACAAAACATATTTGACAAAATACCTATATATGGCCATATGCAACAATGTTAAAGGACATAGAACTTGCCTCTCAAACTGGATGCAGCAGAGGCCACTCTTGGACCTCCTAGTTCTAATGGAAACGTGATGGTACAAAGGGCAGCTATAAACTATATGAGACCACTTTTGGATCTCAAATGGTAAATCCCATGTTTTCTTTTTTGTATTCACTATGTCACGTGAAATTGAAATTATATAAAAGAACCTCAATATATATACCAATATACTAATATTATATGAAATACATTAGTATATGGTTGTACAAATGGTCTCTGCACATAAACCCTCATAAATCTAATCTTTTATTTTTCATCTGTTAATGTCCAAGAAATAGCAAGATTTATACCTCAACAAACAATGGCCTAGATTTAGAGTTTGGCGGTAGCCGTGAAAAAACGCTGGTTTTAGGCTACCGCCGGTATTTGGAGTCACTCAAAATAGGGTCTAACGCTCACTTTCCAGCCGCGACTTTTCCATACCGCAGATCCCCTTACGTAAATTGCGTATCCTATCTTTTCAATGGGATTTTTATAACTCCGGTATTTAGAGTCGTGTCTGAAGTGAGCGTTAGACATCTAACGACAAAACTCCAGCCACAGGAAAAAAGTCAGTAGTTAAGAGCTTTCTGGGCTAACGCCGGTTTATAAAGCTCTTAACTACTGTACTCTAAAGTACACTAACACCCATAAACTACCTATGTACCCCTAAACCGAGGTCCCCCCACATCGCCGACACTCGAAAAAATTTTTTTAACCCCTAATCTGCCGACCGTCACCTACGTTATCCTTATGTACCCCTAATCTGCTGCCCCTAACACCACCGACCCCTGTATTATATTTATTAACCCCTAATCTGCCCCCCTCAACGTCGCCTCCACCTGCCTACACTTATTAACCCCTAATCTGCCGACCGCAAAGCGCTGCCACCTACGTTATCCTTATGTACCCCTAATCTGCTGCCCCTAACACCGCCAACCCCTATATTATATTTATTAACCCCTAATCTGCCCCCCACAACGTCGCCTCCACCTGCCTACACTTATTAACCCCTAATCTGCCGACCGCAAAGCGCCGCCACCTACGTTATCCTTATGTACCCCTAATCTGCTGCCCCTAACACCGCCGACCCCTATATTATATTTATTAACCCCTAATCTGCCCCCCACAACGTCGCCTCCACCTGCCTACACTTATTAACCCCTAATCTGCCGACCGCAAAGCGCCGCCACCTACGTTATCCTTATGTACCCCTAATCTGCTGCCCCTAACACCGCCGACCCCTATATTATATTTATTAACCCCTAATCTGCCCCCCACAACGTCGCCTCCACCTACCTACACTTATTAACCCCTGATCTGCCGACCGGACCTGAGCGCTACTATAATAAAGTTATTAACCCCTAATCCGCCTCACTAACCCTATCATAAATAGTATTAACCCCTAATCTGCCCTCCCTAACATCGCCAACACCTAACTTCAATTATTAACCCCTAATCTGCCGACCGAATCTCGCCGCTATTCTAATAAATGTATTAACCCCTAAAGCTAAGTCTAACCCTAATACTAACACCCCCCTAAGTTAAATATAATTTAAATCTAACGAAATTAATTAACTCTTATTAAATAAATTATTCCTATTTAAAGCTAAATACTTACCTGTAAAATAAATCCTAATATAGCTACAATATAAATTATAATTATATTATAGCTATTTTAGGATTTATATTTATTTTACAGGTAACTTTGTATTTATTTTAACCAGGTACAATAGCTATTAAATAGTTAAGAACTATTTAATAGCTAAAATAGTTAAAATAATTACAAATTTACCTGTAAAAGAAATCCTAACCTAAGTTACAAATAAACCTAACACTAGACTATCAATAAATTAATTAAATAAACTACCTACAATTACCTACAATTAACCTAACACTACACTATCAATAAATTAATTAAATACAATTGCTACAAATAAATACAATTAAATAAACTAGCTAAAGTACAAAAAATAAAAAAGAACTAAGTTACAAAAAATAAAAAAATATTTACAAACATAAGAAAAATATTACAACAATTTTAAACTAATTACACCTACTCTAAGCCCCCTAATAAAATAACAAAGCCCCCCAAAATAAAAAAATGCCCTACCCTATTCTAAATTACTAAAGTTCAAAGCTCTTTTACCTTACCAGCCCTGAACAGGGCCCATTGCGGGGCATGCCCCAAGAAATACAGCTCTTTTGCCTGTAAAAAAAAACATACAATACCCAAGCCCCCCAACATTACAACCCACCACCCACATACCCCTAATCTAACCCAAACCCCCCTTAAATAAACCTAACACTAAGCCCCTGAAGATCATCCTACCTTGTCTTCACCATACCAGGTTCACCGATCGGTCCAGAAGAGCTCCTCCGATGTCCTGATCCAAGCCCAAGCGGGGGGCTGAAGAGGTCCATGATCCGGCTGAAGTCTTCATCCAAGCGGGCCAGAAGAGGTCTTCCATCCGATTGAAGTCTTCATCCAAGCGGCATCCATCCGGAGCGAAGCGGCAGCATCCTGAAGACCTCCACCGCGGAACATCCATCCTGGCCGACGACTGAACGACGAATGACGGTTCCTTTAAATGACGTCATCCAAGATGGCGTCCCTCGAATTCCGATTGGCTGATAGGATTCTATCAGCCAATCGGAATTAAGGTAGGAATATTCTGATTGGCTGATGGAATCAGCCAATCAGAATCAAGTTCAATCCGATTGGCTGATCCGATCAGCCAATCAGATTGAGCTTGCATTCGAGCACGTTTTTGAGGCTGGCCGCGTCCGTAAGCAACTCTGGTATCGAGAGTTGAAGCTGCGTTAAAAATGCTCTACGCTCCTTTTTTGGAGCCTAACGCAGCCTTTATGTGGACTCTCGATACCAGAGTTATTTTTATGGTGCGGCCAGAAAAAAGCCGGCGTTAGTTTTTCGGGTCGTTACCGACAAAACTCCAAATCTAGGCCAATATCTCATAGAAAGTTATTTTTATATTTATTTGTTATATGATACTTTCACATAAATTAATGTGTATTTGTATTTCTAGAAGTCATTATATGCTTTTATCTCGTTTATTTTTTATAAATGATTATTAATGCTAGAATTTGTACATATATCTTTGCACATACTTTTGTATATATATATATATATATATATATATATATATATGTGTATATATATATATATATATATATATATATATATATATATATATAAAAACCCAAAATGAGAGACCGCACTCTTAGGTCTTACAGTTCTACCAAAGTGATTTTATTCCTAGTAACGTTTCAGGGTCTCAGCCTTTGTCAAACATAAGATATATATATATGTGTGTGTGTGTTATGTCAGAAATATTTTGCAAACATATTTACATGTCCCTAAATTCCTTTTTGTTCTAAACAATCTTGTCTGTCATATCTCTGTGTTTATTTATACCATACATACACATATAGTGTAAATGTATTATTCTGAGTAGTATTTGAGAATATAACATGTCATCATGGTATCATATGTATTTATTTGCAATCAATGAATATTTTAAGAGCTGGGACAGTTTTCTCTCTATACCTGTGTAACCCCTCCTGATTGCAATCTAGTTTTAAAAACCACCCCTACAAAGGTGTTATAAAATGGGCTGGCATATAAGATGACATTTCTTACTGAAAAAGAAATTCAAGAGAAGGAAGAAATACACTGAAAATAGCATGACAATAAAGAGGTAATTTTAATTTCTGCTGTATCTGAATCATGACAGTTAAATGTTAGGTGGGCTATCCATTTGAGTTTTCAGTTTAAGATTATATTGAATCAAACATCAATTCGAATTTTAAAATCATTGCCTAAAATATTACACTGGGTGTCCTAATGTCAGCATCAATGTTTATCTTTAATACTAATTTCACATATACATACTTCCAAAGTATAATACTAAATGTAACAAATGGCACTTACATGTTCTGATGAGTGATCAATGACTCAAGGATAGAACAATTTGATTAGTTAGTGATAGTATAAAATGTATATTTGAATCAGATTGGCTGATGTCAATAATCATGTGATTATGCATTTACCAATAAGTTGTGGAAAACGCTACTAATTTGTGGCTTCTTTATGAGTTTGAGTATTGTGTCAAATATGACGTAATAAGGAAAACTCTGAACAACCAAGTTGCAACATATTTGGTGCGAATTGGAGAGTGAAGTATTCAAATTATTTTTAATATTATACATACATACTTTTGTAAATATGTATGTATATATATATATATATATATATATATATATACATGTAAATATATATGTATCTATGTACAGTTGTATGCAAAAGTTTAGGCACCCCTGACAATTCAATTTAATGAATAGCCAAGTAGTGGGGTGATAAAGAAAGTTAAAATCATCAAAAAAGGAACTGGAAATATAATTGTGCTTTATACAAAAAATCATAACCACCATAAAAAGGGTTGGTTTCACGGACTCTTGCCAATTTGAAATAAATGAATTTATCAGGTAAGTTCTTACATAAATTAAGTTTTCTTTCATGTAATTGACAAAAGTACATGAGCTAGTGACGTATGGGATAGTAATACCCAAGATGTGGAACTCCACAGAAGAGTCACTAGATATGGAGGGATAAAAATAAAAACAGCCATTTTCCGCTCAAAATATTAAATTCACACCCAAAAAAATAAGTTTTCTCTTGTAAGGTGTATCCAGTCCACAGGTTCATCCATTACTTGTGGGATATTCTCCTTCCCAACAGGAAGTTGCAAGAGGACACCCACAGCAGAGCTGTCTATATAGCTCCTCCCCTAACTGCCACCCCCAGTCATTCTCTTGCAACTCTCGACAAGATAGGAAGTATAAGAGATATCTGGTGACAGTGTAGTTTTTACCTTCAATCAAGAGTTTGTTATTTTTAAACGGTACCGGCGTAGTACTGTTTTACTCTCAGGCAGAAATTAGAAGAAGAATCTGCCTGGAGGTTGATGATCTTAGCGGTTTGTAACTAAGTTCATTGCTGTTCTCACGCATAACTGAAGAGTATGGGAAAGACTTCAGTTGGGGGAACGGTTTGCAGATTACCTGCTTGGAGGTATGTTTAGTATATTTATTTCTAGAGAGATGATAAGATCTAGAAAATGCTGACAGAGCCTTGTATAATTGAGGTAAGCCTGATGCAGTGATTTAACAACAACTGGGATCATGCTTACAAAAAAGGGTAATATTCATGTTAATACCCATATTTCTTAGTGTCAAAACGTTTACATGTTATATAGAAAGAACGTTTTTTCTCTGAGGGTGATAAATCGTTTTTTGGGGCCTAGTTTCCACATGGCTAGTCAGATACTCCTAGGAGTATTTTCTTAAGGCCCTCTGACATCAAGTGCATGGTGGGAGGGGCCTATTTTCGCGCTCTAGATGCACAATTTTTATTCAGACTGAGACATCCAGCTTCCCCAAAGGAGTCCTCTGGCATCTGAGGACCACTATAGAGGGCTTATTTCTTCCCTAAATCGTATTTGAGGGCAGGTAGGAGCCACAGCAGAGCTGTGGCAAGGTGTTTAACTGTTTATTAACGTTTTTTAACGTTTTTCAAATCCGGTTTGGGGCCTAAAGGGTTAAACATCCATTTGCAAGTGGGTGCAATGCTGCTTTAGTCCCTTATACACACTTTAAAAATTTCGAAGAGTTTACTACTTTTTAACACTGTTTTGCAGTTTATGTGATAGTTTTTTTCTCTTAAAGGCACAGTACCGTTTTTGTTTAATTGCTGTTTCACATTTATTAAAGTGTTTTCCAAGCTTGCTAGTCTCATTACTAGTCTGTTAAACATGTCTGACATAGAGGAAACTCCTTGTTCAATATGTTTAGAAGCCATTGTGGAACCCCCTCTTAGAATGTGTACCAAATGTACTGAAATTTCTATAAATTATAAAGACCATATTATGGCATTTAAAGATTTATCACCAGAGGTTTCTCAGACTGACAAAAGGGAGGTTATGCCATCTAGCTCTCCCCATGTGTCAGAACCTATAACTCCCGCTCAAGTGACGCCAAGTACATCTAGCGCGTCCAATGCGTTTACCTTACAAGACATGGCGGCAGTTATGACTAATACCCTCACAGAGGTATTGTCCAAATTGCCAGGGTTACAAGGAAAGCGAGACAGTTCTGGGGCTAGAACAAATACAGAACTTTCTGATGCTTTAGTAGCTATGTCTGATATACCCTCACAATGCTCCGAAGCCGCGGCAAGGGAGTTGCTTTCTGAGGGTGAGATTTCAGATTCAGGGAAGACGTTACTTCAGTCCGATTCTGAAATGACAGCCTTTAAATTTAAGCTTGAACACCTCCGCTTATTGCTCAGGGAGGTTTTAGCGACTCTGGATGACTGTGACCCCATTGTAGTTCCAGAGAAATTGTGTAAAATGGACAGATACTTTGCAGTGCCTGTTTACACTGATGTTTTTCCAGTCCCTAAGAGGTTTTCGGAAATTATTACTAAGGAATGGGATAGACCAGGTGTTCCGTTCTCTCCCCCTCCTGCTTTTAAAAAGATGTTTCCCATAGATGTCGCTATATGGGACTCGTGGCAGACAGTCCCTAAGGTGCAGGGTGCTGTTTCTACCCTAGCTAAGCGTACAACTATCCCCGTCGAGGACAGTTGTGCTTTCTTAGATCCTATGGATAAAAAATTGGAGGGTCTCCTTAAGAAAATTTTTATCCATCAAGGTTTTATTCTCCAGCCTCTTGCATGCATTGCCCCAGTTACTGCTGCAGCGGCTTTTTGGCTCGAGTCTCTTGAGGAGGCTCTACAGGTGGAGACCCCATTAGATGATATTTTAGACAGGATTTAAGCTCTCAAGTTACCTAATTCCTTTATTTCTGACGCCGTTTTTCATCTAACCAAACTAACGGCTAAGAATTCAGGTTTTGCCATTCTGGCGTGCAGGGCGCTATGGCTTAAGTCCTGGTCAGCAGACGTTACTTCAAAGTCTAAGCTTCTTAACATCCCATTCAAAGGACAGACCCTATTCTGGCCGGGCCTGAAGGAGATCATTTCTGATATTACTGGAGGAAAAGGTCACGCCCTTCCTCAGGATAGGGCCAATAAATTAAGGACCAAACAGAATAATTTTCGTTCATTTCGAAACTTCAAGAGTGGCGGAGCTTCAGCTTCCTCTAATGCAAAACAAGAGGGAAATTTCGCACAGTCCAAACCAGTCTGGAGACCGAACCAGGCTTGGAACAAGGGGAAGCAGGCCAAAAAATCTGCTGTCGCCTCTAAGACAGCATGAAGGAGTAGCCCCCGATCCGGGACCGGATCTAGTAGGGGGCAGACTTTCTCTCTTCGCCCAGGCTTGGGCAAGAGACGTCCAGGATCCCTGGGCATTAGAGATTGTTTCCCAGGGATATCTTCTGGACTTCAAAGCTTCCTCTCCTAAGGGGAGATTTCATCTCTCACAATTATCTGTAAACCTGATAAAGAGAGAGGCATTCTTACCTTGTGTTCAAGACCTACTGGTTATGGGAGTGATCCACCCAGTTCCAAGGGATGAACAGGGGCAGGGCTCCTATTCAAATCTGTTTATAGTTCCCAAAAAAGAGGGAACTTTCAGACCAATCTTGGATCTCAAGATCCTAAACAAATTTTTCAGGGTCCCATCCTTCAAGATGGAGACTATCCGAACCATCCTCCCTATGATCCAGGAGGGTCAATATATGACTACCGTGGACTTAAATGATGCTTATCTCCACATTCTGATTCACAGAGATCATCATCAGTTCCTCAGGTTTGCCTTCTTAGACAGGCATTACCAGTTTGTGGCTCTTCCCTTCGGGTTAGCCACAGCACCAAGAATCTTTACGAAGGTTCTAGGGTCCCTACTGGTGGTTCTAAGGCCACGGGGCATAGCGGTGGCTCCTTACCTAGACGACATTCTGATACAGACGTCGACTTTTCATATTGCCAAGTCCCATATGGACATTGTTCTGGCCTTTCTGAGGTCTCACAGGTGGAAGTTGAACGAAGAAAAGAGTTCTCTCTCCCCTCTCACAAGAGTTTCCTTCCTAGGAACACTGATAGATTCAGTAGAAATTAAAAATTTTCTGACAGAGGTCAGGTTATCAAAGCTTCTAACTTCCTGCCGTGCTCTTCATTCCACTTCTCGGCCGTCAGTGGCTCAGTGTATGGAAGTAATCGGCCTAATGGTAGCGGCAATGGACATAGTTCCGTTTGCGCGCCTACATCTATAACGATACAACTATAAATGTGGAACACAACTGCAGGTTAAAATGATAGATTGTTTTCACTAATGTAGTGGATCCCCTATGGGAAGAGGAGATCCTTTTTTATCAGTGATATTAATATTTTCTTAATACTGTATAGTTGTTACACAGTAATTGGTTGAGAGAAAGAGATGATTCTAGCTCTCTTAGAACTGTATTGCAATGAGAGATGATATGAAAAAAAAGGTAACAGGTGTTAAACACAGGTTAACTTTCCAGCAAGAACTAAAGGAAAGTCTCTTTAACAAAAACACAGTTCCTCTGCTGTTGGTCCAAACAGTTACTTAGTAGTGTATTGCAGGGATGTTGGAGAGATAAATTAATCCCAGTGTAATTACAATACAAGCAGTCAGTTCCGTGTGTTAAACAAACACTGATTCAGCAACAAAAGTGTCAAGAAGGATTCCGGCATATGTATCTTATCAAGAGGTTAAATGTAAGTAACAGATCTCAAATGTACCTGAATGTCCAATGAATTGAATACTGATCCGTTCCTCTGCGAGCTTCCCTGCTCGGTAATCTCAGCAATGTGTCCGGGAGAACCGGAAGTGATGTCACGTCAGTCCGGTACAGCAGTTCTTGAGACTTACCGGGTAAGTAAAATAAGAAAGCAAGTTGTTAGTGGAAGTCCCGAATTTACCTGCAGTCTGATTGTCCCAATAGTGAACTGTAGCACACAGCAAAATCAGCAGCTCAGTAGTTAGTGCTTCACGGCAGCTTGTAATACAGGAAGGAAGAGAGACCTCTGTAATCCGTTTTTGGGAGATAGTAGAAATGCTGAAAGAGGAAAATACGAATCAGTGAATAAATTACAACTTTATATTTATCAGGCTTGTATCACACCTAACTTAGGCTAGGTTTCCAGAATACTGAGCAAGGTGTGTTGGGAGAGCACCTGTTTTAAAGGAGGTGTAACCAATCAGCAGCAGGGAGATGAATAATCCTTAAAGAGACAGCGAGAAACCCTGACATGACCCCCCTCTCAGGGTCGCTGTTCCACAGCGAGAGGACGAGGACGTTCAGGGTGTCTGCGATGAAAAACAGAGATCAAACGAGGAGCATTTAAATTGGAAACAGGTTCCCAAGAGTCCTCTTCCACCGAGTAGTTTTTCCATCTCACCAGATACTGCAAGACTCCTTTGTGATATCTGGAATCTAAAACTGACTCAACCTCATATTCATCCAAAGCTAGTCCGGGATCAGTTGGTGGGAGTAATACCTGCTCATCTCTTGTCCTTATGTAAGGTTTTACCAAAGATACATGGACAGTAGGATGTATCTTCATTGTTGCAGGTAACTGCAATCGTATAGCATTTTCGTTTACAATTTTCTGAACGGGAAAAGGTCCAATAAAAAGAGTGGCTAACTTTTTTGAAGGGATCTGAAGCTTCAGATTTTTTGTGGAAAGCCACACTAAGTCTCCTATAGAATAGGTTGGTGGTTTCCTTCGACGAAGATCGTAGTAATGTTTCTGAGTATGTTGAGCTCTTAAGATATTTTCTTTTATATGCTTGAAATTTTCTTGTAGGGTGTTACATAAATCGTCAACTAATGGCGAATCGGGTGACCCATTTTTTGACAGTGGGAAATCCGGATGATAAGCGTAGTTCGCATAAAACGGTGTCATCTTTGTAGAGGAGTTAATTGAGTTGTTATATGCGAACTCAGCCATAGAGAGGAATTTTATCCAGTCTGTTTGATGGTATGAACAGTAACATCTGAGGTAATGGTCGAGCCATTGATTGAGTCTCTCAGCTTGACCATTGGTCTGTGGGTGAAATGCTGTGGTATAACGGTGGTCGATTTTAGTCAACTCACATAGCTTGGTCCAGAATTTCGAAGTGAATTGACATCCCCTATCAGTTGTCAAGATGGGGGGTATGCCATGTAACTTAACTATGTGGTCGATAAAAAGATGAGCTGTTTCAGAGGAGGAAGGGACCTTGTGATAGGGAACGAAATGAGCCATTTTAGTGAATAGATCTATGACTACAAAAATAGTTGTTTGTTTGTTGGATGGGGGCAAATCAACGATGAAGTCCATTGACACATGTTCCCAGGGTTTCTGTGGAACAGGAATGGACATTAAGAGTCCATACGGTGGTTTCCTCTCAGGTTTGGAAGTGGCACAAACCTTGCACGTCTTGATGTAGTTTTGAACAGTTGTTTTCATCTCAGGCCACCAGAAACTGCGTTTTATTCGCTCCATGGTCCGTCGGACACCAGGGTGTCCAGCAAGGGGTGAATCATGTGTTGACTGTAATAGTTGTAATCTCATATGAGAGGGCAAATAAATTTTATCCCCGTGATAGTATATTCCAGAGGTTTTTAAGAGATTGGGTTCTGGGGAAAGAGGTACATTCCTACAGTAATCCTTGAGTTCATCAAGTAATGGGATGGACAACCCGATAAAACACTCTGGAGGAACAATAGAAGTCCTAGTGTGCAAGGGTGTAGGTTTATTAGGGATGCGAGATAAGGCATCTGCCTTGCCGTTTTTTTCTGCAGGCCTATAAATGATGTTAAAATTGAATCGATCGAAGTAAAGGCTCCATCGTACTTGACGAGCCGAGAGTGTTTTATTCCTTTGGAGGTATTGGAGGTTCTTATGATCTGTGAAGATATTGATTGGTAGTTTAGTTCCTTCCAGGAGATGCCTCCAATGCTCTAGAGATCGGCGGATTGCCAACAACTCCTTATCCCCAATAGCATAATTTCTTTCAGCTGGAGTCATTGTTTTTGAATAGAAAGATATGGGATGTAGCGGTTCTTGTAAGGTTTTCTGTTGGGACAAGACAGCTCCAATTGCATAATCAGAGGAATCGACTTCCAATGTGTATTGATATTGTGGGTTTGGGAATTGAAGAATAGGTGCAGATGTAAACCTGGCTTTTAACAGATTGAATGTGCTTTTGGCATCAGAATCCCATCTGAATACCGCGTTAGAGCCAGTTAATCTTGTCAAAGGTTTTACCAGTGTGGAAAAATTCTTTATGAATTTTCTATAATAGGTAGAAAACCCTAAAAATCTCTGTAGATCCTTTTTTGTTTTAGGTTCTGGCCATTCTAGTACGGCGGTAACCTTTTCAGTCTGCATTTGTACTCCCTTGGCTGAGATGTTATACCCAAGGAAGGAGACATGATTAGTATGGAATTTACATTTTTCGGGTTTGGCATACAGCTTATGGACTCTAAGTCTGGAGAGGACCCAACGCACGTGTTTTTTGTGTTCTTCCATAGTTCTGGAATAAATGAGGATGTCGTCGAGATAGATGACTACGCACACGTCCAACAAATCACGAAACACATCGTTGATGAAGTGTTGGAACGTGGCGGGGGCATTGCATAGGCCGAACGGCATTACCAGGTACTCAAAAAGACCGTACCTGGTCCTAAATGCCGTCAGCCACTCATGACCTTCCTTTATCCGGATGAGGTTGTAGGCGCCTCTTAGGTCTAATTTAGAGAAGATGGTAGCTTCAGAGAGTCTTTCGATCATCTCTGGAATTAGGGGTAAAGGATATCGATTTTTTATTGTGCACTTATTAAGTTCACGATAATCTATTATGGGTCTGAGACTGGAATCTTTATTGCGGACAAAAAATATACCTGCACCAGCAGGGGAGGTGGAACTCCTGATGAAGCCTTTCCGCAAATTCTCCTCCAAATACGTTTTCAGGTGTTCTAGTTCTGGAGGACTTAAGGGATAGAGGTGTCCGCATGGTATCCTTGCACCAGGTTGGAGGTCTATGGGGCAATCGTATGCCCTATGGGGTGGTAAATTCTCAGCCTCAGTTTTGCTAAAGACATCTAGAAAGTCTTTGTATTCTGAGGGTAAATCTTCAGATTGGGGGTTAGTGTGAAATAAGAATTGATCATGGAAACAGGTTTCTTTGCAATAATCTGAAACAAAATTTATTGAGAATGGAGACCATACAATTGAAGGGTTATGGAGTTTAAGCCACTCCAAGCCTATAACCAAAGTAAAATGAGGAGAAGGTAAAACATCAAAAGAAATCATTTCAACATGTCCTGAAATGTTAGCATATAATGGTACAGTCTCTTGAGTAATAGGTCCGGAGGTCATAGGGGAACCGTCTATGACCTTGATTGGAATAGGGACTTTCTTTGTAATCAGTGGAATGTTGTTGGTTAGGCAGAACTCTTCATCAATATAGTTCCCTGTAGCACCAGAATCTATTATGGCGTCGTTAATCGTCAGACGTTTTTGATCCAGCTGCAGGAAGAGAGATAAAGTACAGTAAGAATTTGGAGCTTTCGGCAGAGATAGTATAGAGGTGTATGCTATGTGTGACATACCTTTCTTGGTTTTTGTCAGAACTGCGCAATCCTGGACAGAATGGGTGGGACTAGCGCAGTACATACATAGGTTTTTTACCTTACGTCGTAGTTTTTCCTCTGGAGTGAGGGGACCCCTTAGGAATCCAATCTCCATAGCCTCGGTCTGAGGTTTGGAATGACTGTAGGAGCTAATACCTGTTGAAGTTGAATAACTTTTAGGCTTTGTTTCTACAGTATAACGTTCTGCTTTTCTTTCACGTATGCGTCTATCGATCTGGGTGGCAACTCGCATAAAGTCATCCAAAGTTTTTGGCAGCTCAATCCTTGCGAATTCATCTTTTAGCGCCTCTGATAGCCCTAAACGGAACTGATTCCGCAAGGCAACGGGGCTCCAGAGCGAATCAGCAGCGAATTGTTTAAAATCCGTAATATACTCCTCCACAGGCCTTTTGCCTTGTTTGAGGCTCCTCATGGAGGTTTCTGCGGTTAATTGTATATCAGTGTCCTGAAACAATTCATCCATAGCTGAGAAGAATTCATTCAGGGACCCAAGTATGGAGTCATCGGTTTCAAAGAACCGGTCTGCCCAATTCCTGGGTTCCCCTCTGAGAAAGGAAATGGTAGTTAGAACCTTCACTCTCTCAGTGGGGTAAGTACGAGGTTTCATCAGAAATAGTAGGTGACATGCATTCTTAAATTGCCTATAAGCTTTTCTGTTCCCTGAAAATGTTTCTGGCAATGAAACTTGGGGTTCAGCTAATATTTCCAACTGGTTAGATTTAACAGCAATTGAATCTCTTATGACACCTTTTAAAGCAGCATTTTCTATACGTAGGTCATGCAAGCCTTGGGCTAGCTGATCTACTTTTTGGGATAAGTTGAAAACAATCTGGGGTAACTCTGCTGGTTCCATTTCCTTTTTAGGGCTCAGTATTATATAACGATACAACTATAAATGTGGAACACAACTGCAGGTTAAAATGATAGATTGTTTTCACTAATGTAGTGGATCCCCTATGGGAAGAGGAGATCCTTTTTTATCAGTGATATTAATATTTTCTTAATACTGTATAGTTGTTACACATTAATTGGTTGAGAGAAAGAGATGATTCTAGCTCTCTTAGAACTGTATTGCAATGAGAGATGATATGAAAAAAAAGGTAACAGGTGTTAAACACAGGTTAACTTTCCAGCAAGAACTAAAGGAAAGTCTCTTTAACAAAAACACAGTTCCTCTGCTGTTGGTCCAAACAGTTACTTAGTAGTGTATTGCAGGGATGTTGGAGAGATAAATTAATCCCAGTGTAATTACAATACAAGCAGTCAGTTCCATGTGTTAAACAAACACTGATTCAGCAACAAAAGTGTCAAGAAGGATTCCGGCATATGTATCTTATCAAGAGGTTAAATGTAAGTAACAGATCTCAAATGTACCTGAATGTCCAATGAATTGAATACTGATCCGTTCCTCTGCGAGCTTCCCTGCTCGGTAATCTCAGCAATGTGTCCGGGAGAACCGGAAGTGATGTCACGTCAGTCCGGTACAGCAGTTCTTGAGACTTACCGGGTAAGTAAAATAAGAAAGCAAGTTGTTAGTGGAAGTCCCGAATTTACCTGCAGTCTGATTGTCCCAATAGTGAACTGTAGCACACAGCAAAATCAGCAGCTCAGTAGTTAGTGCTTCACGGCAGCTTGTAATACAGGAAGGAAGAGAGACCTCTGTAATCCGTTTTTGGGAGATAGTAGAAATGCTGAAAGAGGAAAATACGAATCAGTGAATAAATTACAACTTTATATTTATCAGGCTTGTATCACACCTAACTTAGGCTAGGTTTCCAGAATACTGAGCAAGGTGTGTTGGGAGAGCACCTGTTTTAAAGGAGGTGTAACCAATCAGCAGCAGGGAGATGAATAATCCTTAAAGAGACAGCGAGAAACCCTGACAACATCTCAGACCACTGCAACTTTGCATGCTCAATCAGTGGAATGGGGACTACACAGATTTGTCCCCTCTGCTAAATCTGGATCAAGAGACCAGGGATTCTCTTCTCTGGTGGTTATCTCAGGTCCATCTGTCCAGGGGAATGAGTTTCCACAGGCCAGAGTGGACTATAGTGATGACAGATGCCAGCCTTCTGGGCTGGGGCGCAGTCTGGAACTCCCTGAAGGCTCAGGGTTCGTGGACTCAGGAGGAAGCCCTCCCTCCGATAAACATTCTGGAACTGAGAGCGATATTCAATGCTCTTCAGGCTTGGCCTCAACTAGATGCGGTCAGGTTCATCAGATTTCAGTCGGACAATATCACGACTGTAGCCTATATCAACCATCAGGGGGGAACAAGAAGCCCCCTGGCAATGTTGGAGGTTTCAAAGATAATTCTATAGGCAGAGGTTCACTCTTGCCATCTCTCAGCTATCCATATCCCAGGAGTAGAGAACTGGGAGGCGGATTTTCTAAGTCAGCAGACTTTTCATCCGGGGGAGTGGGAACTCCATCCGGAGGTATTTGCCCAGCTGATTCAACTATGGGGCAAACCAGAACTGGATCTGATGGCGTCTCGTCAGAATGGCAAGCTTCCTTGTTACGGGTCCAGGTCAAGGGATCCCCAGGCAGCGCTGATAGATGCTCTAGCAGTGCCCTGGTCCTTCAGCCTGGCTTATGTGTTCCCACCATTTCCTCTCCTCCCTCGTCTGATTGCCAAGATCAAGCAGGAGAGAGCTTTGGTGATTTTGATAGCACCTGCGTGGCCACGCAGGACTTGATATGAAGATCTGGTGGACATGTCATCCTTTCCACCATGGACTCTGCCGCTGAGGCAGGACCTTCTACTCCAAGGTCCATTCAAACATCCAAATCTAATTTCTCTGCGGCTGACTGCTTGGAGATTGAACGCTTGATTTTATCAAAACGTGGTTTCTCCGAGTCGGTCATTGATACCTTAATTCAGGCTCGAAAGCCTGTCACCAGGAAAATCTATTATAAGATATGGTGTAAATATCTTCATTGGTGTGAATCCAAGGGTTACTCATGGAGTAAAGTCAGGATTCCTAGGATATTATCCTTTCTCCAAGAAGGATTGGAGAAGGGATTGTCAGCTAGTTCCTTAAAGGGACAGATTTCTGCTCTGTCTATTCTTCTGCACAAGCGCCTGGCAGATGTTCCCGACGTTCAGGCGTTTTGTCAGGCTTTAGTTAGAATCAAGCCTGTGTTTAAACCTGTTGCTCCGCCATGGAGTTTAAATTTAGTTCTTAAAGTTCTTCAAGTGGTTCCGTTTGAACCTCTGCATTCCATAGATATCAAGCTTTTATCTTGGAAAGTTCTGTTTTTGGTAGCTATCTCTTCGGCTCGAAGAGTTTCAGAGTTATCTGCCTTACAGTGTGATTCCCCTTATCTGATCTTCCATGCAGATAAGGTAGTTTTGCGTACCAAACCTGGGTTTCTTCCTAAGGTGGTATCTAATAAGAATATCAATCAGGACATTGTTGTTCCGTCACTGTGTCCTAATCCTTCTTCAAAGAAGGAACGTCTATTACACAATCTTGACGTGGTTCATGCTTTAAAGTTTTATTTACAATCTACTAAGGATTTTCGTCAAACATTTGCATTGCTTGTCGTCTACTCTGGACAGAGGAGAGGCCAAAAGGCTTCGGCATCTTCTCTTTCTTTTTGGCTGAGAAGCATAATCCATTTAGCTTATGAGACTGCTGGCCAGCAGCCTCCTGAAAGAATTACAGCTCATTCCACTAGAGCGGTAGCTTCCACATGGGCTTTTAAAAATGAGGCCTCTGTTGAACAGATTTGTAAGTCGGCGACTTGGTCTTCGCTTCATACTTTTTCTAAATATTACAAATTTGATACTTTTGCTTCCTCGGAGGCTATTTTTGGGAGAAAGGTCTTGCAGGCAGACCTTTCTTTCTCTTGTGGTGTATCCAGTCCGCGGCCCGCCCTGTCACTTTAAGGCAGGTGTTTTTTATTTTTAAACTACAGTCACCACTGCACCCTATAGTTTCTCATTTTTTCTTGCTTGCTTTTTTCTTGGCAGTTAGGGGAGAAGCTATATAGACAGCTCTGCTGTGGGTGTCCTCTTCCAACTTCCTGTTGGGAAGGAGAATATCCCACAAGTAATGGATGAACCCGTGGACTGGATACACCACAAGAGAAAGAAATTTATCAGATAAGCATAAATTTTGTTTTTCTCATAAATGAAAAGAAAAAAACGTAAACATAAGCAGAGGAATCAAACTGAAACAACTGCCTGAAGAACTTTTCTACCACAAACTGCTTCCGAAGAGGCAAATACATCAAAACAGTAGAATTTAGTAATTGTATGCAAAGAAAACCAAGTTGCTGCTTTGCAAATCTGATCAACTGAAGCTTCATTCTTAAAAGCCCACGAGAGGAGACTGAACCAGTAGAATGAGCTGTGAATCTCTGAGACGGGACCTGACCCGACTCCAAATAAGCCTGATGAATCAAAAGCTTAACCAAGATGCCAAGGAAATGGAAGAAGCTTTCTGACCTTTCTTAGAACCAGAAAAGATAACAAATAGTAGTAGTAGCTTCCACATAATATTTCAGAGCTCTTACAACATCCAGAGAATGTAAGAATCTCTCCAAAAAAATCTTAGGATTAGGACACAAAGAGGGAACAACAATTTCCCTATTAATGTTGTTAGAATTCCCAACCTTAGGTAGAAATTTAAATGAAGTCTGCAAAACTGCCTTATCCTGATGGAGAATCAGAAAAGGAGACTCACAAAAAAAGAGCAGCTAAATCAGAAACTCTTCTAGCAGAAGAGATAGCCAAAAGGGACAACACTTTCCAAGAAAGTAGTTTAATGTCCAACTAATGCATAGGCTCAAAAGGAGGAGCCTGTAAAGCCTTCAAAACCAAATTAAGACTCCAAAGAGGAGAAATGATTTAATGACAGGCTTGATACAGACCAAAGCCTGTACAAAACAGTGAATATCAGGAAGCTTAGCAATCTTTCTTTGAAACAAAACAGAAAGAGCAGAGATTTGTCCCTACAATGAACTTGCAGACAAACCTAATCCAAACCATCCTGAAGAAACTGAAAAATTCTAGGAATTCTAAAAGAATGCCAGGAGAATTTATGAGAAGAACACCATGAAATATAAGACTTCCAAACTCGATAATAAATCTTCCTAGAAACAAAATTACGAGCCTGTAAAATAGAATTAATCACTGAGTCAGTGACAACCTCTATGACTAAGCACTAGGCATTCAATTTCCATACCGTTAAATTAACAATTTGAGATCCTGATGGAAAAACGAACCCTGAGACAGAAAGTCTGGACTTAAAGGAAGTGGCCAAGGTTGGCAACTGGACATCCAAACAAGATCCGCATACCAAAACCTGTGAGGCCATGCTGGAGCTACCAGAAACACAAATGATTGTTCCATGATGATCTTGGAGATCACTCTTGGAAGAAGAATTAGAGGCGGAAAGATATAAGCAGGTTGGTAAAACTAAGTAACTGCTAATGCATCCACCGACTCCGCCTGAAGATCCCTGTACCTGGAAAGTTTCTTGTTTAGATGGGAAGCCATCAGATCTATTTCTGGAATACCCCATATCTGAACAATCTGAAAAAACACATCTGGATGGAGAAACCACTCCCCCAGATGTAAAGTCTGATGGCTGAGATAATCCACTTCCCAATTGTCTACACCTGGGATATGAACCACAGTAATTAGACAAGAGCTGGATTCCGCCCAAGAAAGTATCCGAGATACTTCTTTCATAGCTAGGGGACTGTGATTCCCACCCTGATGATTGACATATGTCACAGTTGTGATATTGTCTGTCTGAAAACAAATAAACTGTTCTCTCTTCAGTAGAGGCCAAACCTGATGAGCTCTGAATAGCACAGAATTCGAAAATAATGATTGGAAACCTTGCCTCTTAAGATTTCCCAACCTGAAAGACTTGCATCTGTTGTGATCACAGTCCAGATTGGATGAACAAAAGAGGCCCCCTGAACTATACAATTGTGATCTAACCACCAAGTCAGAGAGAACCAAACATTGGGATTTAAGGATATTAATTGTGATATATTTGTATAATCCCTGCACCATTGATTCAGCATACAAACCTGAAGAGGTCTCATATGAAAACGAGCAAAAAGGATCGCGCCCGACGCTGCAGTCATGAGACCTAAAACCTTCATGCACAAACCCACCGAAGGGAACGATTGAGACTGAAGGTTTCGACAAGCTGAAACTAATTTAATTCGTCTCTTGTCTGTTAGAGACAGAGTCATGGACACTGAATCTATCTGGAAACCTAAAAAGGTGACCCTTGTCTGAGGAATCAAGGAACTTTTCAGTAAATTGATCCTCCAACCATGTCTTTGAAGAAACAACACTAGATGATTTTTGTGAGATTCGGCAGAATGTAAAGACTGAGCTAATACCAAGATATCGTACAAATAAGGAGTAGCAGAACCGAGAACCTTTGAAAAAATTCTTGGAGCTGTCGTTAGGCCAAATAGAAGAGCAACAAATTGGTAATGCTTGTCCAGAAAAGAGAATCTCAGAAACCGATAGAGGTCTGGAGGAATCGGAATATAAAGATATGCATCCTGTAAGTCTAGCGTGGACATATAATGACCTTGCTGAACAAAGGCAGAATAGTCCTTATAATCACCATTTTGAAAGCTGGCACTCTTACAAAACTATTCAAAATTTTCAGATCCAGAACTGGCCTGAATGAAATTTCTTTCTTTGGGACAATGAATAGATTTGAATAAAACCCCAGACCCTGTTCCTGAAACGGAACTGGTATAATTACCCCTGAAAACTCTAGATCTGAAACACACTTCAGTAAAGCCTGAGCCTTCACTGGATTTACTGGGACGCATGAGAGAAAAAACCTTCTCACAGGAGGTCTTACTCTGAATCTTATTCGAGAGACAATACTCTTAATCCATTGATTTTGGACAGAATCTGCCCAAATGTTTTGGAATAATTTTAATTTGCCTCCCACTAGCTGAGCTGGAATGAGGGCCACACCTTCATGCAGACTCGGGGGCTGGCTTTGGTTTCTTAACCAGCTTGGATTTATTCCAACTTGAAGAAGGTTTCCAATTGGAACCAGATTCTTTGGGAAAAGGATTGGCTTCCTGTTCCTTATTCTGTCAAAAAGAACGAAAACGATTAGAAGCTTAAGATTTACCCTTAGATCTTTAATCCTGAGGTAAAAAAAACTCCTTTCCCCCCAGTGACAGTTGAAATAATCAAATCCAACTGAGAACCAAATAAATTGTTACCTTGCAAAGAAAGAGATAGTAATCTAGACTTAGATACCATGTCAGCATTCCAATATTTGAGCCACAAAACTCTTCTGGCTAAAATAGCCAAAGACATAGATCTAACATCAAATTTGATGATATCAAAAATGGCATTACAGATAAAATGATTAGCATGTTGCAGCAATCGAACAATGCTAGACAAATCAGGATTTGCTTCCTGTTGCGCTAAGCTTTCCAACCAAAAAGTTGATGCAGCTGCAACATCAGCCATAGAAATGGCAGGCCTGAGAAAATAGCCAGAATATAAATAAGCTATCCTTAGATAAGATTCAAGTTACCTATCTAAAGGGTCCTTAAAGGAAGTACTATCTTCCATAGGGATTTTTTCCCAAAACTCCAATCTAACTGTTGGCAAAAGATACAACTTTTTAAACCTAGAAAAAGGAATAAAAGAAGTACCATGCCTATTCCATTCCTTTGAAATCATCTCAGAAATAGCATCAGGAACTGGAGAAACCTCTGGAGTAACCACAGGAGGTTAATAAACAGATTTTAAACATTTACTAGTTTTAGTATTAAGAGGACTAGTTTCCTCAATATCCAAAGTAATCAACACTTCTTTAACAAAGAACGAACATACGCCATTTAAAAGAGATAAGTAGATTTGTCAGTGTCAATAACTGAGGTAGGATCTTCTGAATCTGATAGATCCTCATCAGAGGAGGATAATTCAGTATGTTGTCGGTCATTTTAAATTTCATCAACTTTATGAGAAGTTTTAAAAGACCTTTTACGTTTATTAGAAGGCAGAATAGCAGACAAAGCCTTCTGAATTGCATCAGCAATAAAATCTTTAATATTCACAGGGATATCATGTACATTAGATGTTGAAGGAACAACAGGCATTGTACTAGTACTGATGGATACATTCTCTGCATGTAAAAGCTTATCATGACAACTATTACATACCACAGCTGGAGATATTATCTCCACAAATTAACAACAGATATACTTAGCTTTGGTAGAACTGTTATCAGGCAGCAGGGTTCCAACAGTGATTTCTGAGACAGGATCAGACAGACATCTTGCAAATGTAAGAGAAAAAAACAACATATAAAGCAAAATGATCAATTTCCTTATATGGCAGTTGAGTGTCTTAAGTAATGACAACATACTTACCAAAAGACACCCATCCACATATAGCAGATAGCCAAACCAGTACTGAAACAGTAACAGTAGAGGTAATGGAATATGAGAGTATATCATCGATCTGAAAAGGGAGGTAGGAGAAGAATCTCTACGACCGATAACAGAGAACCTTTGAAAAGATTTCCCGTGAGGAAAACCATAAAATCAATAGGCGATACTCTCTTCACATCCCTCTGACATTCACTGTACTATGAGAGGAAACCGGCTTCAAAATGCTGAGAAGCGCATATCACAAAAGAAAATCAAGCACAAACTTACTTCACCACCTCGATAGGAAGCAAAGTTTGTAAAACTGAATTGTGGGTGTGGTGAGGGGTGTATTTATAGGCATTTTGAGGTTTGGGAAACTTTGCCCCTCCTGGTAGGATTGTATATCCCATACGTCACTAGCTCATGGACTCTTGCCAATTACATGAAAGAAACAAAGATTGTTTAACATTATGGTTTAGGAGAAGGCAACAAAAAGCTATCGCAGAGATTTAAGCTGTCACTGTGAGTAACATAGTGAGGAAATGTAAGACCACAGGCACAGTTCTTGTTAATGCCAGAAGTGGCAGGCCAAGTAAAATATCGGAGAGGCAAAGGATGGTGAGAACGGTCAAAAACAGCACACAGACCACCTCCAAAGACCTACAACATCATCTTGCTGCAGATGGTGTCACTGTGCATCGTTTTCTGCACACACGCCACAAACAGAGTCGCTTGAGGTATGCAAACGCACATTTGGACAAGCTAGCTTCATTTTGGAAGAAGGTGCTGTAGACTGATGAAACAAAGATTGAGTTATTTGGTCATAACAAGGGGTGTTATGCATTGCGGCAAAAGAACATAGCATTCCAAGACAAACACTTGCTACCCACAGTAAAATTTGGTGGATGTTCCATCATGCTGTGGGGCTGTGTGGCCAGTGTCGGTACTGGGAATCTTGTTAAAGTTGAGGGTTGCATGGATTCCACTCAATAACAGCAGATACTTGAGAATAATGTTGAGGAATCAGTCACGAAGTTGAAGTTACGCCGGGGCTGGATATTTCAACAAGACAACGACCAAAAACAATGCTCAAAATCTACTGTGGCATTTATGGAGAGGAACAAGTACAATGTTCTGGAATGGCCATCCCAGTCCCCAGACCTGAATATCATTGAAAAGCTGTGGGGTGATCTGAAGCGGGCTGTCCATGCTCGGCATCGGCAACTATCAAACCTAACTGAACTGGAGATGTTTTGCAAGGAGGAATGGTCCAAAATACCTTCATCCAGAATCCAGACACTCATTACAGGCTATAGGAGGTGTCTAGAGGCTGTTATTTCTGCTAAAGGAGGCTCTACTAAATATTGATGTGATATTTCTGTTGGTGTGCCCAAATTTATGCACCTGTCCAATTTTGTTTTGATGCATATTGCACATTTTCTGTTAATCCAATAAACCTAATTTCACTACTGAAATATTACTCTGTCCTTCAGTTTTTTGATAGCTCAAAATGAAATTGCTGATCCAAACACCCAATTATTTATAAATTAAAATCATGGAAATTGTCATGGTTGCCTAAACTTTTGCATACAACTGTATATATATATGTAAATATATATGTATATATATGTGTGTAAATATATATGTACATATATTTATTATTCTTTTCATATTTTTATTTTTAAATAATGTTATTTCTGATCTTAAAGGGACATCAAACTTATTTCAGAAACATTATTATGAAGATATAGAAGACCATCTCAAGCAACATTACAACCTTTGTACTTTTATTATTCCTCAGATATCCTTTTTAGTAGAAATAGCAATGCACATGTGCAAGCCAATCATATGAGTCATCTATGTGCAGTGATCAATCAGCAGCTACATAGTTTATCTGTATATGCTCTTCATCAAAGGATATTTAAAAAATGAAAAAAATATATATAAAAAATATATATAAAACCAAAGAATAATTTACCACATTGCGTGCTATTTATACATCATTCAACATATATTTTGCTTTTCACGTCCTTTCAAAATAATATTTAAATAAATACAGCTACACTATAATTTTGATTAAATACATATTTTTTTTTTTTTTTTTTTTTAAATTCTTTTTATTAAAGAGTTACAGGTACAATGAGTTAGATGCATACATTGACATGCCAGATCACATTGACATCACCTTTCATATCATGAATTGAGCAAAACATGTTGATTATCGATACAGTGTCATTACTAATACAGTTGTTGTCAGAGAATGCAAAGAGGGTTAACAGCTCATTTTCATAACGTATGGTACATATGTAATCTGTTAGTTTGCGATTAAAACAGTGTTACAATATGAATCAATCCTTGCAGTAGGGGCTATATCAACATCCATTAATTGTTATCTCCCACTGCACCTGCGACTCTTAATTTTTATTTTAGTTTAAACAACACAACATATAACAAAACAATAATACTAACCTAAACACATAAACTGAAACAAAATTGCCCCAATCCCAAGTATTTTAGAGGCATGTGGATAACTGCCTAATAGACGAAGGGTGTAGGTTTGCCTCTGAGCTTAGTGTGATGAGCTGGGTTGCTATATAAACAGCGCTTTCCTGGAATACCTTCCATATGTAAAGGGACCTGCATAAGTATAGCCAACTTTAGCTAGGATACTATAAGCTCTTATAGAACTCTAGGGGAGCTCTCACAATGTAGCCCCATATAGGTGCAGCTTGTTAAGACTGCAGAGCATTTATAAAATGAATGATGAATTAGTAGATAGGTGAGATTGGATTTAAAAGATGGGAGTTTATAGGTAGGACTATATATAGTATATTTAATTTGGGCTGGAGCACTAATGAATTACCAGCAGGTTATGTTGTAGCCCCTGTCTCCCTCAGGTCATTCAGATTACATCCTGTACCCCATACCTATGCAGTTAACCTAGAATGAGCCAGAAAATTGGGAGCTGTTATAACCCATTGATATTTAGAGTACATAAAGATACAAAAGCCATATTTCCAGTAAAGCTCTTAGCACCATGTATTCAGGGGGGCTGTGTGAGGATAAAAAACCTTTCTAACTGGGGGATTGGGGGAGAAACAGTAAGGACCTTTCCCCGGCCAGGAGTTTTGTGTCAGTCCAGAAGGGAATCTTGTTAGAGTTAAAAAAAGCAAAACAAAACCGACGTGTGTAAGTACTGTATGGGCATCGCACAGATAGGTTTCCTAGGGGACTTAAATATATGGGGATGCTTAGAGTGGGGTAGTAGCAAAATGGCTGCTGCAGAAATAAGGTATGTGACCTGTAAACAATTACATGAAAAATAGCTCCAAGTTATACCGGATCCCTGTATACAGCGAACATTGCAAGAAAAAAAAAAAAAAAAAAAAAGTCAACTATAAAGACAAGTAACCAAACATACGACAGATTAACAAATAAGCAGGACATAAGTACCAGGACCTCCTCTAAAAGTAGCAGTGATTGTGCATATAGACAGCTCTTATTGCCTAAAATAATTCAAGGCATGATACGTCTGGTTGCTGCCTGTGAGAGGTGCTCAGGAATATTGACAGCGTCTATAACAAACTTAGTGTAAATTACATCGTGAGCTCAGAAGCGGAGGGCCATCAAGGCTGCCAGAAAATAATAGTTATAGCGTTCAGATATTTGTACCCCGGTTGAGCAGATAAAACACTCTTAGGCTAGTGTAAAAGAGTAAGATACCTGTAGCGGGGGAATTGAAATACAGTGGTCCGGTTTAGATAAGTCTACATAGTTTGATGAAATGAAGTAAAGTAACCGACTAAACAGATCATCACGCATCATCAGACCTAGATTGTACCAGACACACATTTTTCCTTCCACTGTAATCAGTGTTGGAAGGGGATAAGGCCCGGCGATGCATGAGATATTCCAGTAGGGAGGCATCAGCCGATGCCTCTTGCTTGGTGTGTAAGTCCGGGTACTCCCGAGGAGCAGCAGTTAGGCAGCCAGTTTGTGCGATGGGTGGAACAGCATCGAAGGGATAATCCACCTAGGTCTGCAGCCGATACAGCAGTCAGATGGGCCACATAGGGGGGCGGCGAGCCGCGCTTCAGACAAACAGCTGATTCCATGTCACAGTCCGGCCAGCACTCCCGGACTCTGTGCTCTGGAGCCGAGATCAACAGCTGGTGGGTTAATAGAGGTGTCAGCATGCTCTCCTCCGGTCCGGTTTTTGGGTCCTCAACGGATCTCACTAGATGCATAGCAGGAGAGGTCGTGCAACTTGCCAATAGTTGTGTAGCCTTATGGTTGTCAGGGAGAAGCAAAGATGTGGCAATGCTTGTGGTAAGATCGGCGGCTGGGCTCACCCGGGGTCCAGGTTGTGTTTCGCGTGACAACATTGCGCACAAGTCAGCGCATGAGTGCAGGAGTCTTTCTAACTTGGGCAAGAATACAATTTGCAGTTCTGTTAGAATGAGAGAGTCAGCAGAGCCTTCTTTGGTGGTAAAGATGACCATTTTTAATAAACAGGAGCCTTGTTAGAGGTTAGGAACTCGGTTATGTGTATTTACAATGTGGCGGTGATATTCCCGCCACGGTGCCCAACGGCTTTGTTCTTTAAAATGACGTTCCGGGGTAGAAGAGCTGTTATTCCTTCTGTCTGCCAGATATTCCCGGACAGCTTGCCTGTCAAGGGAGGTGCAGATGGCGTGGGCAAGTGGCAGCAAAATTAGAGTTAGATGTGGTTTTCCTCGGAGCTGTTGAAGCTTGCAGCCATCTTGTAGAGCCGCCCACCGGAAGTCCGATTAAATACATATTTATTATAAATAAATTTAATTTTTTTTCCCCACAAACTTAAAACTTTTTATAAAACATTGTGTATGGCCTCCTGTATCCCCCGCAGTGCAGTGGCGACAATCTGGAGCCCCTCCGCCAGTTGATTGCAAAAATCTTTCAGGAAGGGCTTGGTCTGTGTCTCCTGATTGCGAGCTATAGAAAGACAAAATAAAATATGTTCTACAAATTCATTATCAAGATACAATTGTTAAAAAAATAATATCAAGTTTTCTTACATTCTCCTCCAGCCACCTCATCCTCTGCCAGCGCTGGCAAGATGGCAGGAGAAGCGCCCGGGATGGATTCCTTGTCAGCTGTAAAAAATCAAACACAAACACAAATCATTTTTAGTATGAGGAATATGTGACAAGGCCTATATTATACACATAATTGTTAAAAATCACAAAATAAAAAAATATGTTCTACCAATTATTTATTAAGCGTTAAAACATAATATATTTTCTTACAAAGTGTTACAGCCACCTCCTCATCTGCCAGCGCCGGCGAGATGGCTGGGGCTGGATCCTCCCCTGGTACTTGGTCGTCTGTCAGAGATGAAGCACAAACACAAATCATTGTTAGTATGAGGAGTATGTGACAAGGCCTATATTATACACATCATTGTTGTAGACTCTTTTAAACACATGATGAAAAACTCGTACAAACATTTTAATTCTAAAAAACAATCCATTACATTAACCTGCATACTGAATGAACCTGTAGAAAAATCCCTTTTTAATGTTAAATACTGCAAACATAGTATTATACTTGAAAATTACCTTGGATATCAGGGATGTCCACATCTGTCCCTGACTCCTCCTCTGGACGACCCTCAAGCCAGTGGAGGCTCCCCCATGGGCGCACAAGCACACGTGAACCCCTCAGAGACAAAAGAAGAAGAATTTTTTTGGCTGAATAAATAGAATTTTTCCAATAGCCCCCCTATTGGAAAAATTATATTTAATTACTCAGCTAAAAAAAGCTCCAAGCCAGACTGTATTTTTTAAAAAAAAATATATATTTTTTTTTAACCACACGTGCGGTAGAGTCTAGATGCCTGACATACCCCTCTACAGGCTGTGAAGGCACTGTGTATTTGCACGGGAGCCTGTAGAGGGGGAGGGGTGTCAGACAGATAGCTTAATCCTCCTACAGCAGTCAGCTGTACTGCAGCAAGGGAAGGACTCGCTGAGCTGTGACAGGCAGACGGGAGCCACCAAAGGTTAGTACTAAACTCCTCTTAATAGGCCCTCTCTGCATCGGCCATCAATGGCTGTGATCTTTGGTGGGTGGGAGCTGATGCAGGGAGGTGGGTGGGCGGCCATCGGTAAAGGAGGAGGGCAGGATTGCTTGCGGGGGCGCGCACGGTGCGCGTGTGTGCACTTGGGCGGGAGCAGATGGGAACCCTACACAAGGGCCTCTAGTTATCAAGCCGTCAACCTCAAATACACTGGAATTCCGCAGCGTATTTGTGGCGAGGCTGATTCGCCTAAGTTATCAAGCCCTACAGACCGGCAAAAGTAGAATATAGTGACGTAAGCTTCGATCCGCCGGACTCAGTCCTACACAGATCGATTCTTACGTCACTCCAGATGTTCCGAATGCAAGTTCGGCACAATCTGACTACTTTTGGAAGTTATCAAATGACTACCAGGTACGCTCTGCACTTTTCTGGCCCAGCGTACCTGGTTTTCAATGGGAGTCTGACCATAGCGAAAGTTCATGTTCGCTGCTGCCCGACATCCCATTGATTCCTATGGGAGCTGTCTACACCTAACACCCTAACATGTACCCAGAGTCTAAACACCCCTAATCTGCCCCCCCTACACCTCTGCAACTAAATGTCTTACCCCCTAAACCGCCGCTCCCGGAGCCCACTGCCACTCCAATAAACTTATTAACCCCTAAACCGCCACTCCCGGACCCCGCCGCAACTATAATAAATATGTTAACCCCTAAACCCCCGCTCCCGGACCCCGCCGCCACCTACATAATACCTATTAACCCCTATCCTGCCCCCCTATACCACCGCCACCTATAATAAATTTATTAACCCCTATCCTGCCGATCCCATACCCCGCCGCAACTAAATAAATTGTTTAACCCCTAAACCGCTGCTCCCGGACCCCACACCACCACCTATATTAAACTTATTAACCCCTAATCTGCCCCCCCTACACTGTCGCCACCTATAATAAATTTATTAACCCCTATCCTGCCCCCCCTATACCGCCGCCATCTATATTAAACTAATTAACCCCTAAACCTAAGTCTAACACTAACCCTAACACCCCCTAACTTAAATATTATTTTAATAAATCTAAATAAAAATTACTCTTATTAACTAAATTAATCCTATTTAAAACTAAATACTTATCTATAAAATAAACCCTAAGATAGCTACAATGTAATTAATAATTACATTGTAGCTATCTTAGGATTTATGTTTATTTTACAGGCAACGTTGTATTTATTTTAACTAGGTACAATAGTTATTAAATAGTTATTAACTATTTAATAACCACCTAGCTAAAATAAATCCAAAATTACCTGTAAAATAAATCCTAACCTAAGTTACAATTAAACCTAACACTACACTATCATTAAATAAATTAAATTAATTAACTACAAGTAGCTACAATTAAATACAATTAAATAAACTAAAGTACAAAAAAAACCACTAAATTACAGAAAATAAAAAAGATTACAAGAATTTTAAACTAATTACACCTAATCTAAGCCCCCTAATAAAATAAAAATTGAATCAGCCAATCAGATTTTTCCTACCTTAATTCCGATTGGCTGATAGAATCCTATCAGCCAATCGGAATTCTAGGGATGCCATCTTGGATGACATCACTTAAAGGAATATTAATTCGGCGAGTAGGCGTCGGCGAAGAAGGATGGCTCTGTGTCGGCTGCTTTGAAGATGGCTCAGCTCTGCTCCGGATGGATGAAGATTGAAGACGCCGACTGGATGAAGACTTCTATCGGATGGAAGACCTCTTCAGCACCCCTTGGATGAAGACTTCTATCGGATGGAAGACATCTTCAGCGCCCCTTGGATGAAGACTTCGGCCCGTCTGGGTGAACACGACTCAAGGTAGGGAGAACTTCAGGGGGGTAGTGTTAGGTTTATTTAAGGGGGGTTTGGGTTAGAGTAGGGGTATGTGGGCGGTGGGTTTTAATGTTGGTGGGGGGGTTGTATTTTTTTTTACAGGCAAAAGAGCTGATTACTTTGGGGCATGCCCCGCAAAAAGCCCTTTTAAGGGCTGGTAAAAGAGCTGGTTACTTTGTAATGTAGTATAGGGTAGTAATTTAGTGTTTCTTTTTTTTGTACTTTAGTTAGTTTATTTAATTGTATATAATTGTAGCTACTTGTAGGTAATTTATTTAATTTGTTTAATGATAGTGTAGTGTTAGGTTTAATTGTAACTTAGGTTAGGATTTATTTTACAGGTAATTTTGGATTTATTTTAGCTAGGTAGTTATTAAATAGTTAATAACTATTTAATAACTATTGTACCTAGTTAAAATAAATACAAAGTTGCCTGTAAAATAAAAATAAATCCTAAAATAGCTACAATATAATTATTAGTTATATTGTAGCTATATTAGGGTTTATTTTATAGGTAAGTATTTAGTTTTAAATAGGATTAATTTAGTTGCTAAGAGTAATTTTTATTTAGATTTATTAAAATAATATTTAAGTTAGGGGGTGTTAGGGTTAGTGTTAGGCTTAGGTTTCGGGGTTAATTAGTTTAATATAGATGGCGGCAGTATAGCGGGGCAGATTAGGGGTTAATAAGTTTAATATAGGTGGCGGCGGGGTCCGGGAGTGGCGTTTTAGAGGTTAATAAGTTTATTAGAGTGGGGTTAACATGTTTAATATAGTTGCGGCGGGGTCTAGGAGTGGCAGTTTAGGGGTTAAGATTTCAGCATCCATTGACTGTTAAGTGGGGTTTTGGCTATTGAAGTGCTGACAGCTACGCTTTCAGTATGTCTATGATTAAGGCAGTGTTTGCCGAAACGCGTAAGACGCATACATGCTGAAATCATGATAATTTTAACCTTACTTTTTACTCCATAATAAATCTTACTTTGAAGTGCCTGGAGATTCGCTGGTTGTTTGTGGCTTTATACTGTCTCTCTTGCCCTAATAGAAGTATAGTGGGAATAGTCTCCATCTTGAAAGTTGTGGCTTTCAGAAATTTGGTTACGGTTTTGAGATCCAGAATCGGGGCAAAATGTACCCTCTTTCTTTTGTACAATAAAGAGGTTGGAACCATGGTAATCACCCCTTTTTCTTCCAACTCTGAAACACACTTCAAAAAGTATTTGACCTTTAATGGATCTCTGGTAACTTGTGATAGGAGAAATCTCCCATGAGGAGGACAGAAATTAAAACTTATTTAGTACCCCTAAAAAATCTGTAACACCCAAAGGTCCATCACAGACTTCTCCCAAGCCTCCAGAAACAAGTTCAATTTGCCCCCTACCAGATTCACCTCTAGAATGGGGGCCGCACCATTATGCATACATGAAGTGTTCTACTTAGCCTTTAACCTGACAATGTTCATTTTCCAAGAAGTCTTGGGTGACCCTGAATGCTGAGTTGAAGAGGAGGTTGTCCTTTGGGAAGTATGAAATAAACTAAATCTGCCAGATGGCACCTCCAGTGACTATATAGTACAGTGTCTAATATTAAAGCACCAAATGGAAACATGCACGCTCCCAAAAGACCTCTTAATCTGATCTTAAAGTGTGAACAAGATACCAGATATAAAAAATAAATTATCCAATGTACATATACTCTAATAAGAATGGTAACAGTGACACAAATAAAAATATACATACATGTATATATAAAATAAATGACCAGAAAAAAAATGAACCCAATCATTCAAGAAAATGATAAATATATGGAAAATCTCTCAGGCTTACTAGACCCCAATGATGTCCTAATATAAGAAAACTCGAGCAGAATATCTATAGTCAATACGTTTTGGCCCTAGACAGTGCCTTTCTCAAGACTGATATCTTCTGAGTGTAATGTCATTTAAATAGTGAGTTCCAACTAATAACAGCGTACTTCCAATAATGGTTGTCTGCCAAATTTTTTTTATTATCAATATATACCTACACTATCAGTGTCAAAAATAGCTGACTGATACCCCAGGATGTTAAAACACCATAGTAGCTTCCTGTATCTGTTCCGGTTACATTACTGCCAGGAAGCTACAATATATAATACATATATTGGTAATATTGGATAGCTATACAAATCTAGCTCAATCTCGATGATAAAATATATTAGAAAGTATTAAAAAATTATTTACAATTTTTTTTTAATTTACATATATTGTATAAAAACAGATCAACAAATAAAATAATTAATGGAAAAAAAATAATGTGTAATAAGTTGAATGAGAAAATGTGTAAGATATTAACAAATGTATTCACAATAATAATGTATACACCAAAAATTAAAAAAATCTAAAAAATCTCAAACGCACGATTTTTCTCAAAAGATATCAATATCAAAGACATCCATCATATTAAAAGAGAAAATATAAATATAGAATATAACAACTACTAAATGTAATTTATCTCAATATACAATAAAATCTATATATTAATAGTAAAACAAAATAAAACAAATAATGTATTAATAAAAAACAGATACAAAATATGTTTTGCCATAATAATAGTAAGCGTCATAATCCACATTTTGAGAATTAGTATGTTACAATCATACCTCCCAACATTTGTGGATGAAAATGAGGGACACAGGAGGTTGATAGGAGCCCAGTTTGTAGGTGCAACCGTGTTGGGTGGGGCGAAAGGAAATTCTGTAAAGAGGGACATTATGGCTGTCTCAAGGGGACTAGGCTCAGAAACAGGGACTGTCCCTCTCAAGTAGGGATAGTTGGGAGGTCTGCAATACATATAATCAATATGCCTTAACAATCCCCATATATTTAAATCACAATAAGCAGAATAATATGTCTTAACAAACCTCATATACTTATATCACAATAATTGGAACAATTTTGTGTGGGCATTTAAACACAATCTAGATTAAAATCCATTCGGATTCAGCATATAACAACCCCTTCTCAAAATCCCCACCTCTCCAATGCCTTGGTATTTTACATAAACCCATATCTCTAAAACTTGTATCATAACTACCATGAAAATCTTTAAAATGTACAGTATGCAAATTATTTTTTTACTACATTTTTGAGATTGAGCTACCGATATACACTCACCGGCCACTTTATTGGGTACACCTTGCTAGTACTGGGTTGGACCCCCTTTTGCCTTTAGAACTGACTTAAAGGGACACTGTACCCAAAAATTTTGTTTCGTGATTCAGATTGAGCATGAAATTTTAAGCAATTACTCCTATTATCAAATGTTCTTCATTCTCTTGGTATCTTTATTTGAAATGCAAGAATGTAAGTTTAGATGCCGGCCCATTTTTGGTGAACAACCTGGGTTGTCCTTGCTGATTGGTGGATAAATTCATCCACCAATAAAAAAATGCTGTCCAGAGTACTGAAACCAAAAAAAAGCTTAGATGCCTTCTTTTTCAAATAATGATAGCAAGAGAACGAAGAAAAATTGATAATAGGAGTAAATTAGAAAGTTGCTTAAAATTGCATGCTCTTAACGAAAAGACATTGATCTTCTTAATTCTATTCTTAGATCATTCATATGGCAGAGTAGAAAACCCAGGATTTCTCTTTTTAAACTATCGCTTCCCTTGAAATACGGTGGTCTCGCTCTTCCAGATATACGGGCATATAACCTAGCTTTTCTGGTTCGCACGGTTATTGACTGGGTATATTTAAAGAATTATGTAACAGACAATGACTTGGAAAAAAATATAATTTATCCTCTATACCCAATAGCACTTATACATACTGATGCTAACCAGATTCCGACTGAAATAAAGAAGTTAAAGTCCATATATAATCCTATTCTTGCCTGGAAAAAGTTTTGTACTTTATTAAACGTGGAGTACCATGTCTCTAGGTTTATCCCATTTATGGGTAATCCTCAGTTTGAAGCCGGAATACAGGCAGGAGTATATAGGGAATGGAAAACACTAGGTCTCACTAATATATATCAGATTCTTGACTTTGAAAGAAGATGTGTTAAATCATTTGAATTTCTCAGATCAGAATTTAATATACCACATAAGAATTTTTTTGCATATCTTCAGGCAAGACATTATGCCCTTAAACTCACGTACGACTATGGTTGGAACTGGTCCCTAGAGAGTGCCGGGAATTGGCTTGCTACCGCCAAAGCGGGACGCATGTCAATTGCCCCTGGATACCATATGCTGGTATCTATAAAGGGTGCAAAAAATGTTGAAACAATTCAGAACAAGTGGGTCACATTGATTAAACAACCTTTGGAACCTCCATTATTTTACTTATCAATTCAAGAGACTGCTCGTGTCACCCTCTCCTCCTCCTGGAGGGAATCCCATCTTAAATTGTTGTACATGACCTATTTTACCCCAGAAAAGGGATCCAGATGTGGGAATAATAGCTTCATTTCTTGTCCAAAATGTTCTCTTCCAATGGCAGATCTTCAGCACATGTTATGGGCCTGCCCAAAAAAAGATTCAATTCTGGCTGAATAAAATATTAGCTCCCTCCCGCATAATCCTTTCACTAAAAACAATAGTTTTTCTATTCCATAATTCTAGTAACAAAGAAGGAAACAATAAGAAAATTATTAACATGACCTTAGTAGCAGCAAGACATCTTATCTTTAGAAAATGGAAACAGAGAACAACCCCTAGCATAGCCGAAACTAAGAATTATTTAAAAAAACAATACATTTTGGAACAAATTGATACAGATTCAGATAACGAGCAAGATATTAGAAAACTATTCTTGAAATGGTCACTTTTTATCAAAGATTTACCACCCAGTGAAGTTGAGTTCCTGATTTACCCCTTCAAGAACTCAGAATTGGTCACGCTTGGCATGTGGTAACATAATAACTCTCCCCCCCCTTTTTTTTTTTTTTTTTTTCTTTTCTCCCCCCTTTTTTGGTTAGAAGTAGGATAAGGCAAGGGAACAGAGGGGAAAAAAAAGAGAAAAAACCCAACTCAGAATATGTAAAATGTACTTATTCATTTTTCCTTTTTTCTTTTTGCATGAGAATCAAATCTGTCTGAGGATATAAGGCTCAAATTATTTTGTTTATTATGCATTTTTTAGGTTCTCATAATGTTTGTTCTTGTCTAAATTAGTTCACTGTGTTGAACGAAAATGTATTCTGAACGGGATCTAAATAAAATATTATAAAAAAAAAAATTGCATGCTCTTTCTGAATTACAAAAGAAAAAAATTGGGTTCAGTGTCCCTTTAATTCTTCATGGCATATATTCAACAAGGTGTTGGAAACATTCCTCAGACATTTTGGTCCATATTGACATGATAGCATCACGTAGTTGCTGCAGATTTATCGCCGGCACATCCATGATGCAAATCTGCCGTTTCACCACATCTCAAAGGTGCTCTATTGGATTGAGATCTGGTGACTGTATAGGCCATTGGAGTACAGTTAACTCATTGCCATGTTCAAGAAACCAGTTTGAGATTTTTGAGCTTTGTGACATGGTTCATTATCCTGCTGGAAGTAGCTATCAGAAGATGAAAACACTGTAGTCATAAAGGAATGGACATGGTCAGCAACAATACTCAATACTAGTAGGTTGTGGCGTTTAAACAATGCTCAATTGGTACTAAGGGGCTCAAAGTGTGCCAAGAAAATATCCCCTACACCATTACACCACCACCAGCAGCCTGAACCATTGATACTAGGCAGGATGGATCCATGAACCAAATTCTGACCCAACCATCTGAATGTCGCAGCTGAAATCGAGACTCATCAGACCTGGCAACGTTTTTCCAATCTTCTATTGTCTAATTTTGGTGAGCCTGTGTGAATTGTAGCCTCAGTTTCCTGTTCTTAGCTGACAGGAGTGGCACCCAGTGTGGTCTTCGGCTGCTGTAGTCCATCTGTTTCAAGGTTCAATGTGTTGTGTGTTCATAGAATACCTTGATTGTAACAAGTGGTTATTTGAGTTACTGTTGCCATTCTATTATCTCGTACCAGTCTGCCATTCTCCTCTGACATTAACAAGGCATTGTCGTCCACACAACTGTCGCTCAATGGATATTTTCTTTTTTGGACCATTGTCTGTAAACACTAGAGATAGTTGTGCTTGAAAATCCTAGTAGATCAGCAGTTTTTGAAATACTCAGACCAGCCCGTCTGGCACCAACAACCATGCCACGTTCAAAGTCACTTAAATCCCCTTTCTTCCCCATTCTGATGCTCCAACTTCAGCAAGTCGTCTTCATCACGTCTAGATGCCTAAATGCATTGAGTTGCTGCCATTTGATTGGCTGATTAGCAATTTGTGTTACCAAGCAATTGAACAGATGAACCTAATAAAGTGGCCGGTGAGTGTATGTATTATATATTGTAGCTTCCCAGACTACACATTCCAGAATTCCATACTCCATAACCGGAAAGGATATATTTTCAGTGAACCGGAAGTTATATTGACGTGTTCTGGCAGATCAGCCAATTCCCCAGATTAGCCAATCAGGTCACTTCCGGTGATGTGGAATCAGCTGTTTGACCGCAAATTCATGCACCGCAAATGCAGGTCCACAGCATCACCGCATTCCAATTGTCATACGTCAATGTGTTGTTAATACAACATATATATGCTGCACTGTAATTCCAGCATCTTCACTATCTTTTTTGCCTCCGAATAGGGGGTTAAAGGGGGGGGGCGAAACCTCATTCCCCGAGGTTCACTTGGGGTGGATGACATAGGTTTAGCGGGGCGCCCCCCTTGAACCCCTCAGACAGAGGCAAAAAAAAAGTGCAGTTAACACTGGTTAACAAGCAGTTCCGTTGTCGCAATTCGCTACCTGCAATGGAGTACATGCGCAGTAAGTGAATTTGTGGTCAGACTTGGCTGATCTAAGACACTTACGGTGATTGGAATGCGGTGACGCGTTGGACAGCATGAGCAGTGAGTGAATTTGCGGTCAAACAGCTGATTCCACGCCACCGGAAGTGACGTGATTGGCTAATCTGAGGAATTGGCTGATCTGCCAGAACACAGGCAGTGAAGTAACCGGAACAGATACAGGAAGCTACTATGGCGTTTAACATCCTGGGGTCAGCTATTTTTGAAACTGATAGAATGTCACTATATACAAATAATACATTTTTTGGCGGGCAATCATTACCGGAAGTACCCTTTTGGTTGATACTCACTATTTAAATGACATAACAGCAGCTATGTCTTAAGAAAGGCTCTGTTTATGGACGAAACACGTTGACTACAGATATTCTGCTTGAGTTTTCTTATATTAACACATCATTGGGGTAAGCCTAATTTTATGATTTGGGGACACTTTACATTTGTAGTTTGCACTATGTTTATACTCTTTTTCTTTTAGGTCCACATACACTAGATCTGAAGATCCTTTCAAGATCCACATAGGACACTTAACAAATACAAATATTTGCATTGTTTGACATTCTAAGAAATTTTTTTCACTCTAGAAATCATTTTTCACATTGTACACAGACATTTTCCATAAATGTATCTTTTTCTTAAATGATTGTATTCCTTTTTTTCTGGCCATTCATTTGTTTTATATTTATATTTTATATATATATATATATATATAATATCAATCAAGAACTGCACTCGCTGGATTTAGGTAAAATATAAATTATTATATAGTGACGTTTAAGGGGTTCGCAGACCCCTTCCTCAGACCAAACGAAGGGGTCTGCGAACCCCAAAATGTCACCATATTATAAATAATTTATATTTTACCTAAATCCAGCGAGTGCAGTCCTTGATTGAAGAAACCTGTGGATATACTGACTTTGCACCCTGGTTGATGACCTGATTGAATTGGGAGTGCAGATACACATAGGAGATTTATATATATATGTGTGTGTGTGTGTGTGTATGAGGGTGTATACACAGCGCTAACAGATAAAATTCACAAAATGATAGTCCATAACACAATCAATATTGTCCCAAAGGATACTAGCAACAATAAAAACAAATCTATCCAGAGGCACAATCTTCTACAAAATGATCATAAACAAATGAGCACATAGGCTACTTACAAACCTCAGTCGTATGAGGTAAGGAAGATGCATGTAAGTGAGAGGGAATTCCTTCCCACATTCGCAAACAAAGAATGGAGTTGGAGGTACATAGAAACTTCAATCTCACCAGACGATCATATGTAGAAAAAAGGGAACATCATAAACAGGACATAGTGTAAAACAGTTTATTACAACAAAACAGATACACAGAAGGTAAATCCCATATGAGTTAAACTCACACTATAGAACCTCAATACTATATGAGGTATCAGATGCTTAAGGGGCACAGTATCGCATCTATTTTTACATTGTAGCATCTTCAGAGTCTTCACATTGTAACTTTATATTTGTGATTACCTTCATTGTAGACTCACATCTGTTTTTAACTAGACTGTAGCTGTTTTATATATTTATTCTATTTAGTTTGCATTAGCGCTATCCAGGACCATACTGTAGGGTCATGTTCACCTTTAGGATTGGTCCATATTCTTTCTCTTTTTTTTTTTTTTTTAACACATATACACACACACATATATATATATATATATATATATATATACTGTATATATATATAAATCAGTAGAGGATTGCACTCCAAGCAAACAAATGATCCAATGCCCTGGGTGCAGCAAAGCAGGCAAATAAACATGTAGAAGAAAGCGCACTCCAAGGGACCAAAAAAGTTTTCGGATTATATTTCTCCGAAAATGTTCACTTAATAAAAGTGCCTGGTTAAGGATCCCTTGGAGTGCGCTTTCTTCTACATGTTTATATATATATATATATATATATATATTTATTTATTTGTGCCACTGTTACCATTCTTTTTAGATTATTTGTATATTTAATAGATTTACTATATCTTGACCCCCTGGTAATATCAGTGAGACCCCCTCTCCAGAGAGGCGTGGACAGAACTATCCACTCCCCTAGTTACCTAAAAAAAACTAGCTATGGAACCTCACCCCTCCTCCTTCTGTCCAGCCTCTCCTTTGTTCTTCTTCATTCCTACACGGGCAGTAACTATTTTTTCTCTCTTCTGGCTTACCTTGAAGTCTTGTATCCGACTCAGCTTGAAAAAAGCCATTATGCTTTTGACTTCAGTCATTGTTATGGTGATAGGAACCCGTCCCTACGGTTTCTTTGTGGGGGGCCGCCATATTTCCATGATGTCTTAGGTGAGGGACGTCACGGGCCACGTCTGAGGGTATCTTCTTGCACGCACCCGGGATTTTAATATAGCCTTGGCGGGGTCTTCAACAAGGATATTTTTCTGATTTCCAAATGGATATATATATATATATTATTATTTTTATTATTATTAACAGGCATTTATAAAACGCCAGCAGATTACGTAGCGCTATACAAGAAATAATGGAACATTACAGGGATGCATTAAACACACAAACAAATACAATATTGGGGTACATTACAGTTGCAGGTGCAATAATTGAGTTATACAAAAGGAGAGGAATGCCCTGCCCTTGAGCACAATCAGTAGTAGTTCACTTTAAATACAAAGTGGCCTACAGGTAGAGAGGCTCTCAAGCTTACAATCTAAAGGAGAGGGAATGGACACAAAAGGTGAGGGAGAAGGGAAATATGTTTGATATAAGGCAGTGTAAACGGAGAGGGAGTGAAATGTTTGGTGAGTAAATGAGGGTTGGAAAAGTGTAATATGAAAGTGTCAGTTCAGAGGCTGAGTGTGACGTAGTGTCTATCCTGGATCATTAGTGACAGCTGCACCTAATTGCTGTTAGGAGTTTATATATTAAGGTAAACACCAGGGTGGGAGGTGGAGGGAGGCTTGGTGGGCAAGTGTGTGCAGAAAGGGATCTTTAAGTGTATGTTTGTAGAGAGTCTGTAGGATTGCTTGTTGCTGTGAGGTCTGTGTGAGAAAGAGAGTTTTAAAGGTAAGACTTCCTGTTGATAAGGGTAGAGGCGTGTGTGAGGGGGGGAGGTGTTGCTGGGAGAGGGGAATATTAAAAACCAATTCCAAATTAGCCCAACAGATATAAAAAAAAAATGCACTCATTGATTGGAGATAGATGAATTACCTTCAAATGTTTGTAGAAAGGGATCTTTAAGTGTATGTTTGTAGAGAGTCTGTAGGACTGCTTGTTGCTGTGAGGTCTGTGTGAGAAAACATAATTTATGTAAGAACTTACCTGATAAATTCATTTCTTTCATATTGGCAAGAGTCCATGAGCTAGTGACATATGGGATATACAATCCTACCAGGAGGGGCAAAGTTTCCCAAACCTCAAAATGCCTATAAATACACCCCTCACCACACCCACAATTCAGTTTAACGAATAGCCAAGCAGTGGGGTGATAAAGAAAGGAGTAGAAAGCATCAACAAAGGAAATTTGGAAATAATTGTGCTTTATACAAAAAATCATAACCACCATAAAAAGGATGGGCCTCATGGACTCTTGCCAATATGAAAGAAATGAATTTATCAGGTAAGTTCTTACATAAATTATGTTTTCTTTCATGTAATTGGCAAGAGTCCATGAGCTAGTGACATATGGGATATCAATACCCAAGATGTGGAGTCTTCCACTCAAGAGTCACTAGAGAGGGAGGGAATAAAATAAAAACAGCCATATACCGCTGAAAAAATTAGTCCACAACCCAAAAAAATAAGTTTATTTCCATTTGAAAGAAAAAACTTAAATCAAAAGCAGAAGAATCAAACTGAAACAGCTGCCTGAAGAACTTTCTACCAAAAACTGCTTCCGAAGAAGCAAATACATCAAAACGGTAGAATTTAGTAAATGTATGCAAAGAGGACCAAGTTGCTGCTTTGCAAATCTGATCAACTGAAGCTTCATTCTTAAAAGCCACGAAGTGGAGACTGATCTAGTAGAATGAGCTGTAATTCTCTGAGGCGGGGCTTGACCCGACTCCAAATAAGCTTGATGAATCAAAAGCTTTAACCAAGAGGCCAAGGAAATAGTAGAGGCCTTCTGACCTTTCCTAGGAAAATATAACAAATAGACTAGAAGTCTTCCTGAAATCTTTAGTAGCTTCAACATAATATTTCAAAGCTCTCACCACATCCAAAGAATGTAAGGATCTTTCCAAAGGATTCTTAGGATTAGGAGACAAGGAAGGGACAACAATTTCTCTACTAATGTTGTTAGAATTCACAACCTTAGGTAAAAATTCAAAAGAAGTCTGCAAAACCGCCTTATCCTGATGAAAAATCAGAAAAGGAGATTCACAAGAAAGAGCAGATAGCTCAGAAACTCTTCTAGCAGAAGAGATGGCCAAAAGGAACAACACTTTCCAAGAAAGTAGTTTAATGCCCAAAGAATGCATAGGCTCAAATGGAGGAGCCTGTAAAGAACCAAATTAAGACTCCAAGGAGGAGAAATTGATTTAATGACAGGCTTAATACGAACTAAAGCCTGTAAAAAACAGTGTATATCAGGAAGTATAGCAATCTTTCTATCAAGGAACTTGCAGACAAAACCTTATCCAAACCATCCTGAAGAAACTGTAAAATTCTAGGAATTCTAAAAGAATGCCAAGAACATTTATGAGAAGAACACAATGAAATGTAAGTCTTCCAAACTTTATAATAAATCTTTCTAGAGACAGATTTACGAGCTTGTAACATAGTATTAATCACGGAGTCAGAGAAACCTCTATGACTTAGAACTAAGAGTTCAATTTCCATACTTTCAAATTTAATGATTTGAGATCCTGATGGAAAAATGGACCTTGAGATAGTAGGTCTGGCCGTAACGGAAGTGGCCAAGGCGGGCAACTGGACATCCGAACCAGATCCGCATACCAAAACCTGTGTGGCCATGCTGGCGCCACCAGCAACACAAATGATTGTTCCATGATGATTTTGGAAATCATTCTTGGAAGGAGAACTAGAGGCGGGAAGATGTAAGCAGGATGATAATACCAAGGAAGTGTCAGCGCATCCACTGCTTCCGCCTGAACATCCCTGGACCTGGACAGGTATCTGGGAAGATTCTTGTTTAGATGAGAGGCAATGAGATCTATCTCTGGAAGACCCCACATCTGAACAAACTGAGAAAACACATCTGGATGGAGGGACCACTCCCCTGGATGTAAAGTCTGGTGGCTGAGATAATCCGCTTCCCAATTGTCTACACCTGGGATATGCACCGCAGAGATTAGACAGGAGCTGGATTCCGCCCAAACAAGTATTTGAGATACTTCTTTTATAGCTTGGGGACTGTGAGTCCCAACCTGATAATTGACATATGCCACTGCTGTGATATTGTCTGTCTGAAAACAAATGAACGGTTCTCTCTTAACAGAGGCCAAAACTGAAGAGCTCTGAGTATTGCACGGAGTTCTAAAATATTTAATGGTAATCTCGCCTCTTGAGATTTCCAAACCCCTTGTGCTGTCAGAGATCCCCAAACAGCTCCCCAACCTGAGAGACTCGCATCTGTTGTGATCACTGTCCAGGTTGGCCGAACAAAAGAAGCCCCTTGAACTAAACGATGGTGATCTATCCACCATGTCAGAGAGTGTTGACATTGGGATTTAAGGATAATAATTGTGATATCTTTGTATAATCCCTGCACCATTGATTCAGCATACAAAGCTGAAGAGGTCTCATGTGAAAACGAGCAAAGGGGATCGCATCCGATGCTGCAGTCATGAGACCTAAAACTTCCATGCACATAGCCACTGAAGGGAATGACTGAGACTGAAGGTGCCGGCAGGCTGCAACCAATTTTAAACGTCTCTTGTCTGGAAGCCTAAAAAGGTGACCCTTTGTCTGAGGAATCAAGAAACTCTTTGGTAAATTGATCCTCTAACCATGTTTCCGAAGAAACAACACTAGTTGATTTGTGTGAGATTCTGCAGAACGTAAAGACTGAACTAGTACCAAGATATCGTCCAAATAAGGAAACACTGCAATACCCTGTTCTCTGATTACTGAGAGTAGGGCACCCAGAACCTTTAAAAAGATTCTTGAAGCTGTTGCTATGCCAAATGGAAGAGCAACAAATTGGTAATGCTTGTCTAGAAAAAAGAATCTGAGAAACTGATAATGTTCTGGATGAATTGGAATATGAAGGTATGCATCCTGAAAATCTATTGTGGACATATAATGTCCTTGCTGAACAAAAAGGCAGAATAGTCCTTATAGTCACCATCTTGAAAGTTGGTACTCTTACATAACGATTCAAAATTTTCAGATCCAGAATTGGTCTGAATAAATTTTCCTTCTTTGGGACAATGAATAGATTTGAATAAAACCCCAAACCTTGTTCCAGAAGAGGAACTGGCATGATTACCCCTGAAGACTCCAGGTCTGAAACACACTTCAGGAAAGCCTGAGCTTTTACTGGATTTACTGGGATACGTGAGAGAAAAAATCTTCTCACAGGAGGTCTTACTCTGAATCCTATTCAATACCCTTGAGAGACAATGCCCTGAATCTATTGATTTTGAACAGATTTTATCCAAATATCCTTGAAAAACCTTAATCTGCCCCTACCAGCTGAACTGGAATGAGGGCCGCACCTTCATGCGGACTTAGGGGCTGACTTTGGTTTCCTAAAAGGCTTGGATTAATTCCAATTTGAGGAAGGCTTCCAATTGGAGGCAGATTCCTTGGGGGAAGGATTGAATTTTTGTTCCTTATTCTGACGAAAGGAACGAAAACGGTTAGAAGCCTTAGATTTACCCTTAGGTTTTTTATCCTGAGGCAGAAAAACTCCCTTTCCCCCAGTAACAGTTGAAAAAATAGAATCCAACTGGGACCCAAATAAATTATTACCTTGGAAAGAAAGAGATAGTAATCTAGAATTAGATGTCATATCAGCATTCCAGGATTTAAGCCACAAAAGCTCTACTAGCTAAAATAGCTAAAAACATGGATCTAAAATCAATTTTGATAATATCAAAAATAGCATCATAAATAAAATGATTAGCATATTGCAGTAAGCGAATAATGCTAGATAAGTCAGAATCCAATTCCTGTTGCGCTAAATTCTCCAACCAGAAAGTGGATGCAGCCGCAACATCAGCCAAAGAAATTGCAAGTCTAAGAAGATGACCTGAATATAAATAGGCCTTCCTTAGATAAGATTCAAGCTTCCTATCTAAAGGATCCTTAAAGGAAGTACTATCTTCCATAGGAATAGTGGTACTTTTAGCAAGAGTAGAAATAGCCCCATCAACTCTGGGGATCTTTTCCCAAAACTCTATAGATTTTGCTGGTAAAGGATACGATTTTTTAAACCTTGAAGAAGGAATAAAAGAAGTACCTGGCTTATTCCATTCCTTTAGAAATCATATCAGAAATAGCCTCAGGAATAGGGGAAAACCCCTGGAGAAACCACAGGAGGTTTAAAAACAGCATTTAAATGTTTATTAGACTGAACGTCAAGAGGACTAGTTACCTCAATATCCAAAGTAATTAACACTTCTTTTAATAAAGAACGCATATACTCAATTTTAAATAAATAAGTAGATTTGTTAGTGTCAATGTCTGAGGAAGGATCTTCTGAATCAGATAGATCCTCATCAGAAGAGGATAAATTATTATGTTGTCGGTCATTTGAAATTTCATCAACAAATTAGAAGTTTTAAAAGACCTTTTACATTTATTTGAAGGTGGAAATGCAGACAAAGCACTTCAAAATAGAATCAGAAACAAATTCTTTAAAATTTACAGGTATATCATGCACATTAGAAGTTGAAGGACCTGCAACTGGCAATGTACTATTACTAATGGATACACTATCTGCATGTAAAAGTTTATCATGATAACTATTACAAATGACATTCGGCGAGATAATTTCTACAATTTTACAACAAATGCACTTAGCTTTGGTTGAACCGATGTCACGCAGCAATGTTCCAGTAGAAGCTTCTGAGGCAGGATCAGGTTGAGACATCTTGCAAAATGTAAGATAAAAAACAACATATAAAGTAAAATGATCTATTTCCTTATATGACAGTTTCAGGAACTGGAAAAAATGCAAATAGCATAGCCCTCTGATAGAAAAAAGCAAGAGGTAAACATCATTGGGGTATTGAAATAATAAAAAAGTTTGGCGCCAAGTATGACGCACAACGTAACTAAAATTTTGGCGCCAAAAAAATAACCGGAAATGACACACTTGCGTCACTAATGACGCAACAGTGTGAAAGGACTCGGCGTCAAGTATGACGCCGGAAGTGACGAACTTGCGTCATAGACGTACTTTTCCGCGCCAAAAAAAATTTCGCGCCAAGAATGACGCAATAAAGTTTAACATTTGTCGCACCCGCAGGCCTAATACCGCCCGCAATTTGTAAGAAGTAGTCAATTGAAAAAAAGACTAAACCCCAGGTAAGAAATAAATTTCATATTTAAAAGATGTTTATATTCCCCAAATATGAAACTGACAGTCTGCAGAAGGAAATTCATGAACCTGACTCATGGCAAATATAAGTACAATATATATATTTAGAACTTTATATAAATACATAAGGTGCCAAACCATAGCTGAGAGTGTCTTAAGTAATGAAAACATACTTACCAAAAGACACCCATCCACATATAGCAGATAGCCAAACCAGTACTAAAGCAGTTATCAGTAGAGGTAATGGTAAATTGAGAGTATATCGTCGATCTGAAAAGGGAGGTAGGAGATGAATCTCTACGACCGATAACAGAGAACCTATGAAATAGACCCCCGTTAGGGAAATCATCGTATTCAATAAGTGATACTCCCTTCACGTCCCTCTGACATTCGCTGTACTCTGAGAGGAATCAGGCTTCAACAATGCTGAGAAGCGCATATCAACGTAGAAATCTTAGCACAAACTTACTTCACCACCTCCATAGGAGGCAAAGTTTGTAAAACTGAATTGTGGGTGTGGTGAGGGGTGTATTTATAGGCATTTTGAGGTTTGGGAAACTTTGCCCCTCCTGGTAGGAATGTATATCCCATACGTCACTAGCTCATGGACTCTTGCCAATTACATGAAAGAAAAATGTTGCATTTATTGATGGCTGTCTATATTTCTTCTTTAATCATGCAACACAGCCTATACCCACCTTTTCTCTATGTGCAAATCCCTGGTGTTGCTGACAATATAAGAAACTTTGTAGTGTATTGGACAAATATAAGGTGGAAGGTTTTCTTATTCACCTAACATTTCCAATCCTTTGTTTCTGCCTCTGAAAGGGAAGCCCCTGAGTCTGACTCTCTCCATGATATTTGACACAAACTATTTCTACTTTTTCTAAAGGAATTAAACGGCCACTAAACCTAGGAAATAATGTTATATAATTCTGCACATAGTGCAGAATTATATAACATTAGCTTAGCTCCAGATTTCTAAAGTGAATAGTGAAATAGATATCACGCAAAGAAAACAGAACGCCGCTCCTGGCTCTACTGAGCGGGTCTGTTTTCTTCTGCTAAGCAAATCACGGGCACGCTGTCTATTCACAGGGCGCCCGATCGCGCTATTAAAATCAATGTAGCTCGCTCCCGCTCTGGTCTGGTAGCGGGAGTGAGTTACATTGATTTTAATAGCGCGATCGAGCCGACTATGATTAGACAGCGTGCCCAGATGCGCTTAGGAGAAGAAAACAGACCCGCTCAGTAGAGCCAAGAGCGGTGTTCTTTTTTCTTTGCGTGATATCTTTTTAACTATTCACTTAAGAAATCTGGAGCTAAGCTAATGTTATATAATTCTGCACTATGTGCAGAATTATATAACATTATTTCCTAGGTTTAGTGGCCCTTTAAGGTTTCATCTGATTGGTTTAATTCAAGTTCTGCATATGATCAGTATTTCCCTGTCTCTGATGCTTTAAAATCTATGTATTTAAATATTTTCTCTAACCTGGAGAGCAGCTTGAAGGACCTGTGACATTTTTAAGAACTTTTTCTTGGAAAAACATGCATACCCAGCGTTCTACTCCATCTAAGATTGATGCTACAATTGCTAGATTATTCAATTAAAAAAAACATGTTTTCCCCTCTTATGTACACTATTTAACATTGTGAAACCTTTTAATATATATGTATTTTACAATTTGTCCCTATAGTTATTCAGTACTGCAGTCTATGTACTAAAGTACTCAAGGCAGGAGATGTTTAGAATTGTATCTACTATAGGTGATACTGTCATACCTTATTTAATCATGATGGAATAATCTTGGGAACTGTTGATAAAATAGTCTCTGACTTTATTGGAAGCAAGTTATTATTTTGTCCTCCTTCAGTCCTAATAAGCAGGAGTATTGAAGGAATCATTTTTAACCTTTTGGTTATAGTCTGTTTTCAGTTTTCTGCTAAAGGACTCAACTGTAGCGCTGCGGAATCTGTTGGCGCTCTACAAATAACCAATAATAATACCGTAACTACTTTGTATCTGATATTCACTTTACAAGGTCCTCATTTTGGGTATTCTTTCGCAAGGTCTTCCATCTTTATTTGGATTGTTCAAGGTATTTTTTGATAGAATTAGCAAGTTCCAGAGGGGCTTATGGCATTCTCGTCACTGCTGCATTACATAAAAGGCTGTTTGCATTTGGAAAAGCTTTAAAATCGATACTTCACCTGCTATCAGTTTGGATAGGTACTCACCAAACTGAGATAGCTGCATCTACACAAGGCACACTGGCAGTTGGGTGAAATAGATAGCATGCAAGCTGAAAAGACTGCCTATGGCAACCTTCAAGTGGTCTTTCAAAGAGAAAGTATTCTCTAAAGGAATGGCGGTCTGTCTGGCTATAGTAGAAATGGCCCCATCTACTTTAGGGACTGTTTCCCAAACTTTTAACTTGGAAGGAGGTAATGGAAACAATGTTTTGATTTGGCAGATGAAACAATGGGTATACCTGGTTTGTCCCATTCCTTAGTTACTAGTTCAGCAATGGATTCAGGAACTAGGAAGGTAGATGGCTGCTTAGGAACCATCTTAAAGGAAGTATATATCTTTTTAGTAGCTGGTTTGTCAGAAGTTGGATAATCCTCTTCTTGTAAAGCCTTTAAAATGTTTAACATTTCCAACAATAAGGAATGAATGTGCTTTTACCCTAAAATTGAAGGGGGGGGTGGGTCTTGAGTCTTAGAATAACAATCCTCAGAAGTTGAATAGTCTGACTCTACCCCTTTTGATCAGATCCTCTAAACATTTCACTCAATAGGGATATCCCCGATGAGGGAAGTGATGATTTTGAAGAATCACCTTTAGCCACATGCATGCGTCTGCATTTCCCTGACAGATGCATGAAAGTCATCAGCTCAGTTTTGGGATGGCCCAGCCAGAGCCCAGACCTGAATCCAATTCAAAATCTGTGAGGTGATCTGAAGAGGGCTGTGCACAGGAGATGCCCTCACAATCTGACAGATTTAGAGTGTTTTTGCAAAGAAGAGTAGGCAAATCTTGCCAAGTCAAAATGTGCCATGCTGAAAAGCTCTTACTTAAAAAGACTGAGTGCTGTAATAAAATCAAAAGGTGCTTCAATAAAGTATTAGTTTAAGGCTGTTCACACTTATGCAACCATATTATTTTATTTTTTTATTTTTATTTCCCTTTACCTAAAAGATTTCAGAGTTGTACAGTTTATAGGTCACATTAAAGGTGGATAAAGTTCAGAAATGATTTATCTTTGTCTCATTTTTTTACATCACAGAAACCCGACATTTTAACAGGGGTGTGTAGACTTTTTATATCCACTGTATATATATATATATATACACACACACACAGTATATATATATATATATATATATATATATATATATATACACACACACACACACACAGAGTATACACACATAATATATATTTATATAAACACACACACATAATATATATATACATACACACATATATATATGCAGCAAAGGGATATGACCAGCGCTCAATTGGATGGAGTCCACAAATGGATTCTCTGTGGTCAGAAAGTGTATATGTAATCTGTATCAGTATATGGATATAATGAATATAAGATTAGATATAGAACATAGTATGGTGCAGCATGAGCCAAAAAATAATGTGTACCTCTAACACAATAGGTAATGAGAAAACAAGAGAACAAATCTTGGAAATTCAGCGCAACCCAATACAAAAGGTGAATACACAAATGGTGTGTATATATTTATATATAGATAAAAAGAACATCAACAACAGAATTCTGGAAGTTTCCACAAGATAAAGACCATACACAAGACTGCAGAGAAGGACTTTAAAACCATCCTACTCCAAAGATTACAGAGGCTCTTCTCCACTACCGACCGAGAAAGGGACGACTTATCCTCCTTACATGATCATACATTACCTCATATGATTGAGGTAATTTCCGGTAAGGAGACAACCATCTTATTGTTTACCATATCATCTGTCTCGACCCTGTGTTTATATAGGACTTGCTAACAGCAATCCACATTTACCTCGGACATTTTGTTATTGTTCTTTTTGTCTATATATATATACACACCATTTGTGTATTCACCTTTTGTATTGGGTTGCGCTGAATTTCCAAGATTTGTTCTCTTGTTTTTCAACAATGCCCTGAATCTATTGATTTTGAACAGATTTTATCCAAATATCCTTGAAAAACCTTAATCTGCCCCTACCAGCTGAACTGGAATGAGGGCCGCACCTTCATGCGGACTTAGGGGCTGACTTTGGTTTCCTAAAAGGCTTGGATTAATTCCAATTTGAGGAAGGCTTCCAATTGGAGGCAGATTCCTTGGGGAAGGATTGAATTTTTGTTCCTTATTCTGACGAAAGGAACGAAAACGGTTAGAAGCCTTAGATTTACCCTTAGGTTTTTTATCCTGAGGCAGAAAAACTCCCTTTCCCCCAGTAACAGTTGAAAAAATAGAATCCAACTGGGACCCAAATAAATTATTACCTTGGAAAGAAAGAGATAGTAATCTAGAATTAGATGTCATATCAGCATTCCAGGATTTAAGCCACAAAAGCTCTACTAGCTAAAATAGCTAAAAACATGGATCTAACATCAATTTTGATAATATCAAAAATAGCATCATAAATAAAATGATTAGCATATTGCAGTAAGCGAATAATGCTAGATAAGTCAGAATCCAATTCCTGTTGCGCTAAATTCTCCAACCAGAAAGTGGATGCAGCCGCAACATCAGCCAAAGAAATTGCAAGTCTAAGAAGATGACCTGAATATAAATAGGCCTTCCTTAGATAAGATTCAAGCTTCCTATCTAAAGGATCCTTAAAGGAAGTACTATCTTCCATAGGAATAGTGGTACTTTTAGCAAGAGTAGAAATAGCCCCATCAACTCTGGGGATCTTTTCCCAAAACTCTATAGATTTTGCTGGTAAAGGATACGATTTTTTAAACCTTGAAGAAGGAATAAAAGAAGTACCTGGCTTATTCCATTCCTTTAGAAATCATATCAGAAATAGCCTCAGGAATAGGGAAAACCCCTGGAGAAACCACAGGAGGTTTAAAAACAGCATTTAAATGTTTATTAGACTGAACGTCAAGAGGACTAGTTACCTCAATATCCAAAGTAATTAACACTTCTTTTAATAAAGAACGCATATACTCAATTTTAAATAAATAAGTAGATTTGTTAGTGTCAATGTCTGAGGAAGGATCTTCTGAATCAGATAGATCCTCATCAGAAGAGGATAAATTATTATGTTGTCGGTCATTTGAAATTTCATCAACAAATTAGAAGTTTTAAAAGACCTTTTACATTTATTTGAAGGTGGAAATGCAGACAAAGCACTTCAAAATAGAATCAGAAACAAATTCTTTAAAATTTACAGGTATATCATGCACATTAGAAGTTGAAGGACCTGCAACTGGCAATGTACTATTACTAATGGATACACTATCTGCATGTAAAAGTTTATCATGATAACTATTACAAATGACATTCGGCGAGATAATTTCTACAATTTTACAACAAATGCACTTAGCTTTGGTTGAACCGATGTCACGCAGCAATGTTCCAGTAGAAGCTTCTGAGGCAGGATCAGGTTGAGACATCTTGCAAAATGTAAGATAAAAAACAACATATAAAGTAAAATGATCTATTTCCTTATATGACAGTTTCAGGAACTGGAAAAAATGCAAATAGCATAGCCCTCTGATAGAAAAAAGCAAGAGGTAAACATCATTGGGGTATTGAAATAATAAAAAAGTTTGGCGCCAAGTATGACGCACAACGTAACTAAAATTTTGGCGCCAAAAAAAATAACCGGAAATGACACACTTGCGTCACTAATGACGCAACAGTGTGAAAGGACTCGGCGTCAAGTATGACGCCGGAAGTGACGAACTTGCGTCATAGACGTACTTTTCCGCGCCAAAAAAAATTTCGCGCCAAGAATGACGCAATAAAGTTTAACATTTGTCGCACCCGCAGGCCTAATACCGCCCGCAATTTGTAAGAAGTAGTCAATTGAAAAAAAGACTAAACCCCAGGTAAGAAATAAATTTCATATTTAAAAGATGTTTATATTCCCCAAATATGAAACTGACAGTCTGCAGAAGGAAATTCATGAACCTGACTCATGGCAAATATAAGTACAATATATATATTTAGAACTTTATATAAATACATAAGGTGCCAAACCATAGCTGAGAGTGTCTTAAGTAATGAAAACATACTTACCAAAAGACACCCATCCACATATAGCAGATAGCCAAACCAGTACTAAAGCAGTTATCAGTAGAGGTAATGGTAAATTGAGAGTATATCGTCGATCTGAAAAGGGAGGTAGGAGATGAATCTCTACGACCGATAACAGAGAACCTATGAAATAGACCCCCGTTAGGGAAATCATCGTATTCAATAAGTGATACTCCCTTCACGTCCCTCTGACATTCGCTGTACTCTGAGAGGAATCAGGCTTCAACAATGCTGAGAAGCGCATATCAACGTAGAAATCTTAGCACAAACTTACTTCACCACCTCCATAGGAGGCAAAGTTTGTAAAACTGAATTGTGGGTGTGGTGAGGGGTGTATTTATAGGCATTTTGAGGTTTGGGAAACTTTGCCCCTCCTGGTAGGAATGTATATCCCATACGTCACTAGCTCATGGACTCTTGCCAATTACATGAAAGAAAAATGTTGCATTTATTGATGGCTGTCTATATTTCTTCTTTAATCATGCAACACAGCCTATACCCACCTTTTCTCTATGTGCAAATCCCTGGTGTTGCTGACAATATAAGAAACTTTGTAGTGTATTGGACAAATATAAGGTGGAAGGTTTTCTTATTCACCTAACATTTCCAATCCTTTGTTTCTGCCTCTGAAAGGGAAGCCCCTGAGTCTGACTCTCTCCATGATATTTGACACAAACTATTTCTACTTTTTCTAAAGGAATTAAACGGCCACTAAACCTAGGAAATAATGTTATATAATTCTGCACATAGTGCAGAATTATATAACATTAGCTTAGCTCCAGATTTCTAAAGTGAATAGTGAAATAGATATCACGCAAAGAAAACAGAACGCCGCTCCTGGCTCTACTGAGCGGGTCTGTTTTCTTCTGCTAAGCAAATCACGGGCACGCTGTCTATTCACAGGGCGCCCGATCGCGCTATTAAAATCAATGTAGCTCGCTCCCGCTCTGGTCTGGTAGCGGGAGTGAGTTACATTGATTTTAATAGCGCGATCGAGCCGACTATGATTAGACAGCGTGCCCAGATGCGCTTAGGAGAAGAAAACAGACCCGCTCAGTAGAGCCAAGAGCGGTGTTCTTTTTTCTTTGCGTGATATCTTTTTAACTATTCACTTAAGAAATCTGGAGCTAAGCTAATGTTATATAATTCTGCACTATGTGCAGAATTATATAACATTATTTCCTAGGTTTAGTGGCCCTTTAAGGTTTCATCTGATTGGTTTAATTCAAGTTCTGCATATGATCAGTATTTCCCTGTCTCTGATGCTTTAAAATCTATGTATTTAAATATTTTCTCTAACCTGGAGAGCAGCTTGAAGGACCTGTGACATTTTTAAGAACTTTTTCTTGGAAAAACATGCATACCCAGCGTTCTACTCCATCTAAGATTGATGCTACAATTGCTAGATTATTCAATTAAAAAAAACATGTTTTCCCCTCTTATGTACACTATTTAACATTGTGAAACCTTTTAATATATATGTATTTTACAATTTGTCCCTATAGTTATTCAGTACTGCAGTCTATGTACTAAAGTACTCAAGGCAGGAGATGTTTAGAATTGTATCTACTATAGGTGATACTGTCATACCTTATTTAATCATGATGGAATAATCTTGGGAACTGTTGATAAAATAGTCTCTGACTTTATTGGAAGCAAGTTATTATTTTGTCCTCCTTCAGTCCTAATAAGCAGGAGTATTGAAGGAATCATTTTTAACCTTTTGGTTATAGTCTGTTTTCAGTTTTCTGCTAAAGGACTCAACTGTAGCGCTGCGGAATCTGTTGGCGCTCTACAAATAACCAATAATAATACCGTAACTACTTTGTATCTGATATTCACTTTACAAGGTCCCTCATTTTGGGTATTCTTTCGCAAGGTCTTCCATCTTTATTGGATTGTTCAAGGTATTTTTTGATAGAATTAGCAAGTTCCAGAGGGGCTTATGGCATTCTCGTCACTGCTGCATTACATAAAAGGCTGTTTGCATTTGGAAAAGCTTTAAAATCGATACTTCACCTGCTATCAGTTTGGATAGGTACTCACCAAACTGAGATAGCTGCATCTACACAAGGCACACTGGCAGTTGGGTGAAATAGATAGCATGCAAGCTGAAAAGACTGCCTATGGCAACCTTCAAGTGGTCTTTCAAAGAGAAAGTATTCTCTAAAGGAATGGCGGTCTGTCTGGCTATAGTAGAAATGGCCCCATCTACTTTAGGGACTGTTTCCCAAACTTTTAACTTGGAAGGAGGTAATGGAAACAATGTTTTGATTTGGCAGATGAAACAATGGGTATACCTGGTTTGTCCCATTCCTTAGTTACTAGTTCAGCAATGGATTCAGGAACTAGGAAGGTAGATGGCTGCTTAGGAACCATCTTAAAGGAAGTATATATCTTTTTAGTAGCTGGTTTGTCAGAAGTTGGATAATCCTCTTCTTGTAAAGCCTTTAAAATGTTTTAACATTTCCAACAATAAGGAATGAATGTGCTTTTACCCTAAAATTGAAGGGGGGGTGGGTCTTGAGTCTTAGAATAACAATCCTCAGAAGTTGAATAGTCTGACTCTACCCCTTTTGATCAGATCCTCTAAACATTTCACTCAATAGGGATATCCCCGATGAGGGAAGTGATGATTTTGAAGAATCACCTTTAGCCACATGCATGCGTCTGCATTTCCCTGACAGATGCATGAAAGTCATCAGCTCAGTTTTGGGATGGCCCAGCCAGAGCCCAGACCTGAATCCAATTCAAAATCTGTGAGGTGATCTGAAGAGGGCTGTGCACAGGAGATGCCCTCACAATCTGACAGATTTAGAGTGTTTTTGCAAAGAAGAGTAGGCAAATCTTGCCAAGTCAAAATGTGCCATGCTGAAAAGCTCTTACTTAAAAAGACTGAGTGCTGTAATAAAATCAAAAGGTGCTTCAATAAAGTATTAGTTTAAGGCTGTTCACACTTATGCAACCATATTATTTTATTTTTTTATTTTTATTTCCCTTTACCTAAAAGATTTCAGAGTTGTACAGTTTATAGGTCACATTAAAGGTGGATAAAGTTCAGAAATGATTTATCTTTGTCTCATTTTTTTACATCACAGAAACCCGACATTTTAACAGGGGTGTGTAGACTTTTTATATCCACTGTATATATATATATATATACACACACACACAGTATATATATATATATATATATATATATATATATATATACACACACACACACACACAGAGTATACACACATAATATATATTTATATAAACACACACACATAATATATATATACATACACACATATATATATGCAGCAAAGGATATGACCAGCGCTCAATTGGATGGAGTCCACAAATGGATTCTCTGTGGTCAGAAAGTGTATATGTAATCTGTATCAGTATATGGATATAATGAATATAAGATTAGATATAGAACATAGTATGGTGCAGCATGAGCCAAAAAATAATGTGTACCTCTAACACAATAGGTAATGAGAAAACAAGAGAACAAATCTTGGAAATTCAGCGCAACCCAATACAAAAGGTGAATACACAAATGGTGTGTATATATTTATATATAGATAAAAAGAACATCAACAACAGAATTCTGGAAGTTTCCACAAGATAAAGACCATACACAAGACTGCAGAGAAGGACTTTAAAACCATCCTACTCCAAAGATTACAGAGGCTCTTCTCCACTACCGACCGAGAAAGGGACGACTTATCCTCCTTACATGATCATACATTACCTCATATGATTGAGGTAATTTCCGGTAAGGAGACAACCATCTTATTGTTTACCATATCATCTGTCTCGACCCTGTGTTTATATAGGACTTGCTAACAGCAATCCACATTTACCTCGGACATTTTGTTATTGTTCTTTTTGTCTATATATATATACACACCATTTGTGTATTCACCTTTTGTATTGGGTTGCGCTGAATTTCCAAGATTTGTTCTCTTGTTTTTCAACAATGCCCTGAATCTATTGATTTTGAACAGATTTTATCCAAATATCCTTGAAAAACCTTAATCTGCCCCTACCAGCTGAACTGGAATGAGGGCCGCACCTTCATGCGGACTTAGGGGCTGACTTTGGTTTCCTAAAAGGCTTGGATTAATTCCAATTTGAGGAAGGCTTCCAATTGGAGGCAGATTCCTTGGGGAAGGATTGAATTTTTGTTCCTTATTCTGACGAAAGGAACGAAAACGGTTAGAAGCCTTAGATTTACCCTTAGGTTTTTTATCCTGAGGCAGAAAAACTCCCTTTCCCCCAGTAACAGTTGAAAAAATAGAATCCAACTGGGACCCAAATAAATTATTACCTTGGAAAGAAAGAGATAGTAATCTAGAATTAGATGTCATATCAGCATTCCAGGATTTAAGCCACAAAAGCTCTACTAGCTAAAATAGCTAAAAACATGGATCTAACATCAATTTTGATAATATCAAAAATAGCATCATAAATAAAATGATTAGCATATTGCAGTAAGCGAATAATGCTAGATAAGTCAGAATCCAATTCCTGTTGCGCTAAATTCTCCAACCAGAAAGTGGATGCAGCCGCAACATCAGCCAAAGAAATTGCAAGTCTAAGAAGATGACCTGAATATAAATAGGCCTTCCTTAGATAAGATTCAAGCTTCCTATCTAAAGGATCCTTAAAGGAAGTACTATCTTCCATAGGAATAGTGGTACTTTTAGCAAGAGTAGAAATAGCCCCATCAACTCTGGGGATCTTTTCCCAAAACTCTATAGATTTTGCTGGTAAAGGATACGATTTTTTAAACCTTGAAGAAGGAATAAAAGAAGTACCTGGCTTATTCCATTCCTTTAGAAATCATATCAGAAATAGCCTCAGGAATAGGGAAAACCCCTGGAGAAACCACAGGAGGTTTAAAAACAGCATTTAAATGTTTATTAGACTGAACGTCAAGAGGACTAGTTACCTCAATATCCAAAGTAATTAACACTTCTTTTAATAAAGAACGCATATACTCAATTTTAAATAAATAAGTAGATTTGTTAGTGTCAATGTCTGAGGAAGGATCTTCTGAATCAGATAGATCCTCATCAGAAGAGGATAAATTATTATGTTGTCGGTCATTTGAAATTTCATCAACAAATTAGAAGTTTTAAAAGACCTTTTACATTTATTTGAAGGTGGAAATGCAGACAAAGCACTTCAAAATAGAATCAGAAACAAATTCTTTAAAATTTACAGGTATATCATGCACATTAGAAGTTGAAGGACCTGCAACTGGCAATGTACTATTACTAATGGATACACTATCTGCATGTAAAAGTTTATCATGATAACTATTACAAATGACATTCGGCGAGATAATTTCTACAATTTTACAACAAATGCACTTAGCTTTGGTTGAACCGATGTCACGCAGCAATGTTCCAGTAGAAGCTTCTGAGGCAGGATCAGGTTGAGACATCTTGCAAAATGTAAGATAAAAAACAACATATAAAGTAAAATGATCTATTTCCTTATATGACAGTTTCAGGAACTGGAAAAAATGCAAATAGCATAGCCCTCTGATAGAAAAAAGCAAGAGGTAAACATCATTGGGGTATTGAAATAATAAAAAAGTTTGGCGCCAAGTATGACGCACAACGTAACTAAAATTTTGGCGCCAAAAAAATAACCGGAAATGACACACTTGCGTCACTAATGACGCAACAGTGTGAAAGGACTCGGCGTCAAGTATGACGCCGGAAGTGACGAACTTGCGTCATAGACGTACTTTTCCCGCGCCAAAAAAAATTTCGCGCCAAGAATGACGCAATAAAGTTTAACATTTGTCGCACCCGCAGGCCTAATACCGCCCGCAATTTGTAAGAAGTAGTCAATTGAAAAAAAGACTAAACCCCAGGTAAGAAATAAATTTCATATTTAAAAGATGTTTATATTCCCCAAATATGAAACTGACAGTCTGCAGAAGGAAATTCATGAACCTGACTCATGGCAAATATAAGTACAATATATATATTTAGAACTTTATATAAATACATAAGGTGCCAAACCATAGCTGAGAGTGTCTTAAGTAATGAAAACATACTTACCAAAAGACACCCATCCACATATAGCAGATAGCCAAACCAGTACTAAAGCAGTTATCAGTAGAGGTAATGGTAAATTGAGAGTATATCGTCGATCTGAAAAGGGAGGTAGGAGATGAATCTCTACGACCGATAACAGAGAACCTATGAAATAGACCCCCGTTAGGGAAATCATCGTATTCAATAAGTGATACTCCCTTCACGTCCCTCTGACATTCGCTGTACTCTGAGAGGAATCAGGCTTCAAACAATGCTGAGAAGCGCATATCAACGTAGAAATCTTAGCACAAACTTACTTCACCACCTCCATAGGAGGCAAAGTTTGTAAAACTGAATTGTGGGTGTGGTGAGGGGTGTATTTATAGGCATTTTGAGGTTTGGGAAACTTTGCCCCTCCTGGTAGGAATGTATATCCCATACGTCACTAGCTCATGGACTCTTGCCAATTACATGAAAGAAAAATGTTGCATTTATTGATGGCTGTCTATATTTCTTCTTTAATCATGCAACACAGCCTATACCCACCTTTTCTCTATGTGCAAATCCCTGGTGTTGCTGACAATATAAGAAACTTTGTAGTGTATTGGACAAATATAAAGGTGGAAGGTTTTCTTATTCACCTAACATTTCCAATCCTTTGTTTCTGCCTCTGAAAGGGAAGCCCCTGAGTCTGACTCTCTCCATGATATTTGACACAAACTATTTCTACTTTTTCTAAAGGAATTAAACGGCCACTAAACCTAGGAAATAATGTTATATAATTCTGCACTATGTGCAGAATTATATAACATTAGCTTAGCTCCAGATTTCTAAGTGAATAGTGAAATAGATATCACGCAAAGAAAACAGAACGCCGCTCCTGGCTCTACTGAGGCGGGTCTGTTTTCTTCTGCTAAGGCAAATCACGGGCACGCTGTCTATTCACAGGGCGCCCGATCGCGCTATTAAAATCAATGTAGCTCGCTCCCGCTCTGGTCTGGTAGCGGAGTGAGTTACATTGATTTTAATAGCGCGATCGTGCCGACTATGATTAGACAGCGTGCCCAGATGCGCTTAGGAGAAGAAAACAGACCCGCTCAGTAGAGCCAAGAGCGGTGTTCTTTTTCTTTGCGTGATATCTTTTTAACTATTCACTTAAGAAATCTGGAGCTAAGCTAATGTTATATAATTCTGCACTATGTGCAGAATTATATAACATTATTTCCTAGGTTTAGTGGCCCTTTAAGGTTTCATCTGATTGGTTTAATTCAAGTTCTGCATATGATCAGTATTTCCCTGTCTCTGATGCTTTAAAATCTATGTATTTAAATATTTTCTCTAACCTGGAGAGCAGCTTGAAGGACCTGTGACATTTTTAAGAACTTTTTCTTGGAAAAACATGCATACCCAGCGTTCTACTCCATCTAAGATTGATGCTACAATTGCTAGATTATTCAATTAAAAAAAAACATGTTTTCCCCTCTTATGTACACTATTTAACATTGTGAAACCTTTAATATATATGTATTTTACAATTTGTCCCTATAGTTATTCAGTACTGCAGTCTATGTACTAAAGTACTCAAGGCAGGAGATGTTTAGAATTGTATCTACTATAGGTGATACTGTCATACCTTATTTAATCATGATGGAATAATCTTGGGAACTGTTGATAAAATAGTCCTCTGACTTTATTGGAAGCAAGTTATTATTTTGTCCTCCTTCAGTCCTAATAAGCAGGAGTATTGAAGGAATCATTTTTAACCTTTTGGTTATAGTCTGTTTTCAGTTTTCTGCTAAAGGACTCAACTGTAGCGCTGCGGAATCTGTTGGCGCTCTACAAATAACCAATAATAATACCGTAACTACTTGTATCTGATATTCACTTTACAAGGTCCTCATTTTGGGTATTCTTTCGCAAGGTCTTCCATCTTTATTTGGATTGTTCAAGGTATTTTTTGATAGAATTAGCAAGTTCCAGAGGGGCTTATGGCATTCTCGTCACTGCTGCATTACATAAAAGGCTGTTTGCATTTGGAAAAGCTTTAAAATCGATACTTCACCTGCTATCAGTTTGGATAGGTACTCACCAAACTGAGATAGCTGCATCTACACAAGGCACACTGGCAGTTGGGTGAAATAGATAGCATGCAAGCTGAAAAGACTGCCTATGGCAACCTTCAAGTGTCTTTCAAAGAGAAAGTATTCTCTAAAGGAATGGCGGTCTGTCTGGCTATAGTAGAAATGGCCCCATCTACTTTAGGGACTGTTTCCCAAACTTTTAACTTGGAAGGAGGTAATGGAAACAATGTTTTGATTTGGCAGATGAAACAGATGGGTATACCTGGTTTGTCCCATTCCTTAGTTACTAGTTCATGCAATGGATTCAGGAACTAGGAAGGTAGATGGCTGCTTAGGAACCATCTTAAAGGAAGTATATATCTTTTTAGTAGCTGGTTTGTCAGAAGTTGGATAATCCTCTTCTTGTAAAGCCTTTAAAATGTTTAACATTTCCAACAATAAGGAATGAATGTGCTTTTACCCTAAAATTGAAGGGGGGGTGGGGTCTTGAGTCTTAGAATAACAATCCTCAGAAGTTGAATAGTCTGACTCTACCCCTTTTGATCAGATCCTCTAAACATTTCACTCAATAGGGATATCCCCGATGAGGGAAGTGATGATTTTGAAGAATCACCTTTAGGCCACATGCATGCGTCTGCATTTCCCTGACAGATGCATGAAAGTCATCAGCTCAGTTTTGGGATGGCCCAGCCAGAGCCCAGACCTGAATCCAATTCAAAATCTGTGAGGTGATCTGAAGAGGGCTGTGCACAGGAGATGCCCTCACAATCTGACAGATTTAGAGTGTTTTTTGCAAAGAAGAGTAGGCAAATCTTGCCAAGTCAAAATGTGCCATGCTGAAAAGCTCTTACTTAAAAAGACTGAGTGCTGTAATAAAATCAAAAGGTGCTTCAATAAAGTATTAGTTTAAGGCTGTTCACACTTATGCAACCATATTATTTATTTTTTATTTTTATTTCCCTTTACCTAAAAGATTTCAGAGTTGTACAGTTTATAGGTCACATTAAAGGTGGATAAAGTTCAGAAATGATTTATCTTTGTCTCATTTTTTTACATCACAGAAACCCGACATTTTAACAGGGGTGTGTAGACTTTTTATATCCACTGTATATATATATATATATACACACACACACAGTATATATATATATATATATATATATATATATACACACACACACACACACAGAGTATACACACATAATATATATTTATATAAACACACACACATAATATATATATACATACACACATATATATATGCAGCAAAGGATATGACCAGCGCTCAATTGGATGGAGTCCACAAATGGATTCTCTGTGGTCAGAAAGTGTATATGTAATCTGTATCAGTATATGGATATAATGAATATAAGATTAGATATAGAACATAGTATGGTGCAGCATGAGCCAAAAAATAATGTGTACCTCTAACACAATAGGTAATGAGAAAACAAGAGAACAAATCTTGGAAATTCAGCGCAACCCAATACAAAAGGTGAATACACAAATGGTGTGTATATATTTATATATAGATAAAAAGAACATCAACAACAGAATTCTGGAAGTTTCCACAAGATAAAGACCATACACAAGACTGCAGAGAAGGACTTTAAAACCATCCTACTCCAAAGATTACAGAGGCTCTTCTCCACTACCGACCGAGAAAGGGACGACTTATCCTCCTTACATGATCATACATTACCTCATATGATTGAGGTAATTTCCGGTAAGGAGACAACCATCTTATTGTTTACCATATCATCTGTCTCGACCCTGTGTTTATATAGGACTTGCTAACAGCAATCCACATTTACCTCGGACATTTTGTTATTGTTCTTTTTGTCTATATATATATACACACCATTTGTGTATTCACCTTTTGTATTGGGTTGCGCTGAATTTCCAAGATTTGTTCTCTTGTTTTTCAACAATGCCCTGAATCTATTGATTTTGAACAGATTTTATCCAAATATCCTTGAAAAACCTTAATCTGCCCCTACCAGCTGAACTGGAATGAGGGCCGCACCTTCATGCGGACTTAGGGGCTGACTTTGGTTTCCTAAAAGGCTTGGATTAATTCCAATTTGAGGAAGGCTTCCAATTGGAGGCAGATTCCTTGGGGAAGGATTGAATTTTTGTTCCTTATTCTGACGAAAGGAACGAAAACGGTTAGAAGCCTTAGATTTACCCTTAGGTTTTTTATCCTGAGGCAGAAAAACTCCCTTTCCCCCAGTAACAGTTGAAAAAATAGAATCCAACTGGGACCCAAATAAATTATTACCTTGGAAAGAAAGAGATAGTAATCTAGAATTAGATGTCATATCAGCATTCCAGGATTTAAGCCACAAAAGCTCTACTAGCTAAAATAGCTAAAAACATGGATCTAACATCAATTTTGATAATATCAAAAATAGCATCATAAATAAAATGATTAGCATATTGCAGTAAGCGAATAATGCTAGATAAGTCAGAATCCAATTCCTGTTGCGCTAAATTCTCCAACCAGAAAGTGGATGCAGCCGCAACATCAGCCAAAGAAATTGCAAGTCTAAGAAGATGACCTGAATATAAATAGGCCTTCCTTAGATAAGATTCAAGCTTCCTATCTAAAGGATCCTTAAAGGAAGTACTATCTTCCATAGGAATAGTGGTACTTTTAGCAAGAGTAGAAATAGCCCCATCAACTCTGGGGATCTTTTCCCAAAACTCTATAGATTTTGCTGGTAAAGGATACGATTTTTAAACCTTGAAGAAGGAATAAAAGAAGTACCTGGCTTATTCCATTCCTTTAGAAATCATATCAGAAATAGCCTCAGGAATAGGGAAAACCCCTGGAGAAACCACAGGAGGTTTAAAAACAGCATTTAAATGTTTATTAGACTGAACGTCAAGAGGACTAGTTACCTCAATATCCAAAGTAATTAACACTTCTTTTAATAAAGAACGCATATACTCAATTTTAAATAAATAAGTAGATTTGTTAGTGTCAATGTCTGAGGAAGGATCTTCTGAATCAGATAGATCCTCATCAGAAGAGGATAAATTATTATGTTGTCGGTCATTTGAAATTTCATCAACAAATTAGAAGTTTTAAAAGACCTTTTACATTTATTTGAAGGTGGAAATGCAGACAAAGCACTTCAAAATAGAATCAGAAACAAATTCTTTAAAATTTACAGGTATATCATGCACATTAGAAGTTGAAGGACCTGCAACTGGCAATGTACTATTACTAATGGATACACTATCTGCATGTAAAAGTTTATCATGATAACTATTACAAATGACATTCGGCGAGATAATTTCTACAATTTTACAACAAATGCACTTAGCTTTGGTTGAACCGATGTCACGCAGCAATGTTCCAGTAGAAGCTTCTGAGGCAGGATCAGGTTGAGACATCTTGCAAAATGTAAGATAAAAAACAACATATAAAGTAAAATGATCTATTTCCTTATATGACAGTTTCAGGAACTGGAAAAAAATGCAAATAGCATAGCCCTCTGATAGAAAAAAGCAAGAGGTAAACATCATTGGGGTATTGAAATAATAAAAAAGTTTGGCGCCAAGTATGACGCACAACGTAACTAAAATTTTGGCGCCAAAAAAATAACCGGAAATGACACACTTGCGTCACTAATGACGCAACAGTGTGAAAGGACTCGGCGTCAAGTATGACGCCGGAAGTGACGAACTTGCGTCATAGACGTACTTTTCCGCGCCAAAAAAAATTTCGCGCCAAGAATGACGCAATAAAGTTTAACATTTGTCGCACCCGCAGGCCTAATACCGCCCGCAATTTGTAAGAAGTAGTCAATTGAAAAAAAGACTAAACCCCAGGTAAGAAATAAATTTCATATTTAAAAGATGTTTATATTCCCCAAATATGAAACTGACAGTCTGCAGAAGGAAATTCATGAACCTGACTCATGGCAAATATAAGTACAATATATATATTTAGAACTTTATATAAATACATAAGGTGCCAAACCATAGCTGAGAGTGTCTTAAGTAATGAAAACATACTTACCAAAAGACACCCATCCACATATAGCAGATAGCCAAACCAGTACTAAAGCAGTTATCAGTAGAGGTAATGGTAAATTGAGAGTATATCGTCGATCTGAAAAGGGAGGTAGGAGATGAATCTCTACGACCGATAACAGAGAACCTATGAAATAGACCCCCGTTAGGGAAATCATCGTATTCAATAAGTGATACTCCCTTCACGTCCCTCTGACATTCGCTGTACTCTGAGAGGAATCAGGCTTCAACAATGCTGAGAAGCGCATATCAACGTAGAAATCTTAGCACAAACTTACTTCACCACCTCCATAGGAGGCAAAGTTTGTAAAACTGAATTGTGGGTGTGGTGAGGGGTGTATTTATAGGCATTTTGAGGTTTGGGAAACTTTGCCCCTCCTGGTAGGAATGTATATCCCATACGTCACTAGCTCATGGACTCTTGCCAATTACATGAAAGAAAAATGTTGCATTTATTGATGGCTGTCTATATTTCTTCTTTAATCATGCAACACAGCCTATACCCACCTTTTCTCTATGTGCAAATCCCTGGTGTTGCTGACAATATAAGAAACTTTGTAGTGTATTGGACAAATATAAGGTGGAAGGTTTTCTTATTCACCTAACATTTCCAATCCTTTGTTTCTGCCTCTGAAAGGGAAGCCCCTGAGTCTGACTCTCTCCATGATATTTGACACAAACTATTTCTACTTTTTCTAAAGGAATTAAACGGCCACTAAACCTAGGAAATAATGTTATATAATTCTGCACATAGTGCAGAATTATATAACATTAGCTTAGCTCCAGATTTCTAAAGTGAATAGTGAAATAGATATCACGCAAAGAAAACAGAACGCCGCTCCTGGCTCTACTGAGCGGGTCTGTTTTCTTCTGCTAAGCAAATCACGGGCACGGCTGTCTATTCACAGGGCGCCCGATCGCGCTATTAAAATCAATGTAGCTCGCTCCCGCTCTGGTCTGGTAGCGGGAGTGAGTTACATTGATTTTAAATAGCGCGATCGAGCCGACTATGATTAGACAGCGTGCCCAGATGCGCTTAGGAGAAGAAAACAGACCCGCTCAGTAGAGCCAAGAGCGGTGTTCTTTTTTCTTTGCGTGATATCTTTTTAACTATTCACTTAAGAAATCTGGAGCTAAGCTAATGTTATATAATTCTGCACTATGTGCAGAATTATATAACATTATTTCCTAGGTTTAGTGGCCCTTTAAGGTTTCATCTGATTGGTTTTAATTCAAGTTCTGCATATGATCAGTATTTCCCTGTCTCTGATGCTTTAAAATCTATGTATTTAAATATTTTCTCTAACCTGGAGAGCAGCTTGAAGGACCTGTGACATTTTTAAGAACTTTTTCTTGGAAAAACATGCATACCCAGCGTTCTACTCCATCTAAGATTGATGCTACAATTGCTAGATTATTCAATTAAAAAAAACATGTTTTCCCCTCTTATGTACACTATTTAACATTGTGAAACCTTTTAATATATATGTATTTTACAATTTGTCCCTATAGTTATTCAGTACTGCAGTCTATGTACTAAAGTACTCAAGGCAGGAGATGTTTAGAATTGTATCTACTATAGGTGATACTGTCATACCTTATTTAATCATGATGGAATAATCTTGGGAACTGTTGATAAAATAGTCTCTGACTTTATTGGAAGCAAGTTATTATTTTGTCCTCCTTCAGTCCTAATAAGCAGGAGTATTGAAGGAATCATTTTTAACCTTTTGGTTATAGTCTGTTTTCAGTTTTCTGCTAAAGGACTCAACTGTAGCGCTGCGGAATCTGTTGGCGCTCTACAAATAACCAATAATAATACCGTAACTACTTTGTATCTGATATTCACTTTACAAGGTCCTCATTTTGGGTATTCTTTCGCAAGGTCTTCCATCTTTATTTGGATTGTTCAAGGTATTTTTTGATAGAATTAGCAAGTTCCAGAGGGGCTTATGGCATTCTCGTCACTGCTGCATTACATAAAAGGCTGTTTGCATTTGGAAAAGCTTTAAAATCGATACTTCACCTGCTATCAGTTTGGATAGGTACTCACCAAACTGAGATAGCTGCATCTACACAAGGCACACTGGCAGTTGGGTGAAATAGATAGCATGCAAGCTGAAAAGACTGCCTATGGCAACCTTCAAGTGGTCTTTCAAAGAGAAAGTATTCTCTAAAGGAATGGCGGTCTGTCTGGCTATAGTAGAAATGGCCCCATCTACTTTAGGGACTGTTTCCCAAACTTTTAACTTGGAAGGAGGTAATGGAAACAATGTTTTGATTTGGCAGATGAAACAATGGGTATACCTGGTTTGTCCCATTCCTTAGTTACTAGTTCAGCAATGGATTCAGGAACTAGGAAGGTAGATGGCTGCTTAGGAACCATCTTAAAGGAAGTATATATCTTTTTAGTAGCTGGTTTGTCAGAAGTTGGATAATCCTCTTCTTGTAAAGCCTTTAAAATGTTTAACATTTCCAACAATAAGGAATGAATGTGCTTTTACCCTAAAATTGAAGGGGGGGTGGGTCTTGAGTCTTAGAATAACAATCCTCAGAAGTTGAATAGTCTGACTCTACCCCTTTTGATCAGATCCTCTAAACATTTCACTCAATAGGGATATCCCCGATGAGGGAAGTGATGATTTTGAAGAATCACCTTTAGCCACATGCATGCGTCTGCATTTCCCTGACAGATGCATGAAAGTCATCAGCTCAGTTTTGGGATGGCCCAGCCAGAGCCCAGACCTGAATCCAATTCAAAATCTGTGAGGTGATCTGAAGAGGGCTGTGCACAGGAGATGCCCTCACAATCTGACAGATTTAGAGTGTTTTTGCAAAGAAGAGTAGGCAAATCTTGCCAAGTCAAAATGTGCCATGCTGAAAAGCTCTTACTTAAAAAGACTGAGTGCTGTAATAAAATCAAAAGGTGCTTCAATAAAGTATTAGTTTAAGGCTGTTCACACTTATGCAACCATATTATTTTATTTTTTTATTTTTATTTCCCTTTACCTAAAAGATTTCAGAGTTGTACAGTTTATAGGTCACATTAAAGGTGGATAAAGTTCAGAAATGATTTATCTTTGTCTCATTTTTTTACATCACAGAAACCCGACATTTTAACAGGGGTGTGTAGACTTTTTATATCCACTGTATATATATATATATATACACACACACACAGTATATATATATATATATATATATATATATATATATATATATATATATATATATATACACACACACACACACACACACACACACACAGAGTATACACACATAATATATATTTATATAAACAAACACACATAATATATATATACATACACACATATATATATGCAGCAAAGGATATGACCAGCGCTCAATTGGATGGAGTCCACAAATGGATTCTCTGTGGTCAGAAAGTGTATATGTAATCTGTATCAGTATATGGATATAATGAATATAAGATTAGATATAGAACATAGTATGGTGCAGCATGAGCCAAAAAATAATGTGTACCTCTAACACAATAGGTAATGAGAAAACAAGAGAACAAATCTTGGAAATTCAGCGCAACCCAATACAAAAGGTGAATACACAAATGGTGTGTATATATTTATATATAGATAAAAAGAACATCAACAACAGAATTCTGGAAGTTTCCACAAGATAAAGACCATACACAAGACTGCAGAGAAGGACTTTAAAACCATCCTACTCCAAAGATTACAGAGGCTCTTCTCCACTACCGACCGAGAAAGGGACGACTTATCCTCCTTACATGATCATACATTACCTCATATGATTGAGGTAATTTCCGGTAAGGAGACAACCATCTTATTGTTTACCATATCATCTGTCTCGACCCTGTGTTTATATAGGACTTGCTAACAGCAATCCACATTTACCTCGGACATTTTGTTATTGTTCTTTTTGTCTATATATATACACACCATTTGTGTATTCACCTTTTGTATTGGGTTGCGCTGAATTTCCAAGATTTGTTCTCTTGTTTTTCTCACATTATATATATATATACACACATATATATATATATATATATATATATATATATATATATATATATATATATATACACACGCACATATATATATATATATATATTGTTGCTTGGGTGTTTCTTGATCTGCGCTGTGTATGTTGCAAATGGTTATTTTGCTCTAATTAGTTCCTCCTGATACATTTCAATGGCAGCTAGTTTCTGAATATTCCACTATCATCAAATGGAATGTGAAGGAAAAAGGTATGGAGTTGAGTTTCAGAGTTCAGCGCACATAGAATGGAGAAAAACAAAAACAAATTATGGTGCAGTATGTCAGTACTAGGCAATCAAAAACTAAACGTGAGATTTAAATGTCTCACCTTGTTTAACCTCAAACATGTGAGGTATGTTGGAAGCATGGAGGGGATGTAATCCCTATCTGTGGTAAAGATGTTTCCAGCTGGTATGCAGAAACTTTTAGCAGGTGGAAATCTTGAGATTATTGCCTAATAATTATGCACACCTGATATAGGGTGTTGATGTCATTAGACCACACCCCTTCTCATTACAGAGATGCACATCACCTAATATGCTTAATTGGTAGTAGGCTTTCGAGCCTATACAGCTTGGAGAAAGACAACATGCATAAAGAGGATGATGTGGTCAAAATACTCATTTGCCTAATAATTCTGCACTCCCTGTATATATATATATATATATATATATATATATATACACACACACACACATATATATATATATATATATATATATATATATATATACACACACACACACATATATATACGCGCACACACACATACACACACACACACATATATATATATATATATATATATATACACACACACACACACATATATATATATATATACACACACATATATATATATATATATATACACACACACACACATATATATATATATATATATATATATATATACACACACACACACACACACACACACACACACACACATATATATATATATATGGTACTTGAAATGCTTGAATTTGTATTATACAAATATTTTTATGTTTGAGGGTAAATATTACAGACAGTTGAGAGGTACAGCCATGGGTGCGATATGCGCCCCCACCTATGCCTGCTTACATCTTGGGGTGTGGGAGACAATTGATGTTTTCCAGGGTTTGAACCAATGGGTGGAGGCGCATGTTCCCTATGGCTGAGATATGTGGATGAAATTTTGGTACTGTGGAAAGGGGACATGAAATCTGCGAGTGATTTGTAGATCTGCTGAACTGCAATAGCAGGAGTTTATATTTGACTTATCAGATAAGTGAGAAGGAAGCAACATTCCTTGATCTAAAGAGAACTATAAATAATGGCATCTTACAGACTAAGGTGTATCGTAAAGAAACGGCTACCAATAGCCTGTTGCACGCAACTAGTCACCATCCACAAGCACTTAAAAATGGGATACCAGTAGGACAGTTCTTACAACTAAAAAGATGTTGCTCCACTGAGGAAGATTTTGAGATCCAAGCAGCAGAAATGGCAAAGAGATTTTTACTAAGGGGCTACTCTAGAAGGCAGATTAGTAAAGGATGGATTAGGGCCAGACAAATGCCAAGAAATCGGATGTTATATAGAAGTAATCAGCCTAAAAAAGATGATACCAAATATGATTGAGTACAACTTATAATTCCCACTGGAATAAGCTTTGCAGCATACTAAATAAGCACTGGCACATAATGTCCAGTGATAGCACAGTGGCAAAATATATTTCTAAATATCCCCGGATGACGGCCAAGAGGGCCCCCAGCATTAGAGATAGACTAGTGCATAGCGAATTTCAAAAAGAGGTTCCTACAAATTGGCTCACTAGATCTCAGATGGTAAAAGGATGCCACCCGTTACATTAATGAAAGAATCACGTGTAACACTAAAAATGTAATTTACCGTATACATTGTTCGTGTCCAAAGTTTTACATCGGTAAAACGACACGTGAACTGAAAGAGAGGGTTAGGGAGCACAGGCATAGTATCAAAGACAATGACCAGGATAGCCCTGTGGCCAGACACTTTCAGATATTCCATAATTCAGACTATGTACAATTAAAAGTACTTGGCATTGAACATGTGAGGCCTAAGAGGGGGGGGGGGCAATGTGGATCAAATACTACTCCAGCATGAATCACACTGGATGTAAAGATTGAACACACTGTCCCCCACTGGCCTCAATGAAAAGATTGAATATGCATGCTTTTTATAATCCTGCAGTCATCTATACTAATAAGGACATATTATTTATATGAAATGATTTGTTAACATGGCAAGGGGATCTTGGGTGAATATATAGACCTCCTATGTATATAGCATGACGTATATTTGCTGATAGAAACATTTGTAAATATTTGTAAAACAGCCATATAAATGTGTCACCTCTAAAGCGTATGTTGTATAAAAGTTTATATTAAATTAACCAGACGTTATTCTATATGAGGCGTTGTATCCCTTTAAAATATGGTCATAAGAGATTGGCAACAAAGTAACTGAATAAGTATTTAAGCACCTAAGGTGTAGGATCATCATATATATGATGAAGCCCTAGTCCAACCCACAAAGGGGAGGGGCAAAATGCGTAATGTGTGGAGTCTAAGCTGTACAGCTAAGGAGAACACCGCAGGTGAAGCTGTTTTGGGAGTACCTGTTCACAAGTAGTTGCAATTCCGGTGAGTAGCAAGTGAATAACCGCTTTGGCACAGACATCACGCAAAAGATATAGAAGCAAGTGATATCCTGGAAGTATCAGCCCAAATCGTTGTAAAGGTGAAGGTAAGCTGTGCGGTCTAAGTCTTGCACCCGGTATTTGTTCCCTGAGGACTGTGTATAGCATACGGCCTGTTGAAAATCTGTCATCAGTCTATTCAAGACCAGTAGCAGACCGGACTTTGATATATCTGCCGGAGCGTGTGTTAACACCTAAGTGCCCGGATTATAGCAGGTTATTAAGGACGGTTCCTGATTGATTCTTTACCGGAGTGTGTAATTTACACTAAGTGAACACACTAAAGCTAAATCGGCCTAGTTTTGGCTGTGAGAGTACATGCTAGCATGGAACAGTGAACTTTATTTTTTCTTTTTGTGATCACTGCAGTAATGTGAAGTGCACCATCAGCCCTGCCTGTACCATCAGCCCTGCCTGTTGTCTGGTTTTATGTTGCATAGACATACCCAGAGTTCCCATCTCCTTCTTAATAAAAACGTTTGGTTTAAAAAGTGGTTACCAGTGCAGCCTTGTCCTTCTTTGGTCCCATATATATTTTGGGATCCTTTCTTTTTAAGTGTGATATATATTATTTGGGACGCTAGCACGGTATATATACTCCCCTCATACAACCTGAGTGCCCCCTTACTTGTTAAAATATAAATATACATATAAACACACACACACATATATATATATATATATAACAACATTCTAAATTAGGGGGAGATAAAAGGTGAGTTTAAAATCCTCCACTACGCACAAAATATAGAGAAAATAACTCATTGTGAAGTTCATTAACAAATCTAGACAGGCCAGTAGACCTGTTTTTCCCACAGAAAACCTCTGGAATACACTGTTTCCAATGCAGTACGGAATTCTGGGTAAGATATGCAAATTAGGTTCACAATGACACACCTTTTTACTTCATGTCTGCTTTTCAGCAGATTCCCTTTACGCCAAAGCATCGCTGTTCACACAGCTTATAAGCTTAGCTAGGGTTAAAGCAGTGATTCATAATTATCCCAGGACAGACTGTTTCGTGGTTACACCTATATATATATATATATATATATATATATATATACACAGTATACACAGTCTGGTTGGGGTTTGGCGGAAGCGCAATTGTTACAGGGAGGGGTTTGGACAAACACAGAGCAACTTTCTATTTGTATGTATGGAATGCGAGTGACGTCAGGCACCATTTCTGATTACCTGTTCCCGGAAGAAACTTGCCCTGTTCAGACAGAGCAAGGACCGTACTGGTTAATCACCAGGAGCAGGGAACTAAGGCAAGTGTGATACGTAGCAGCACTTGATGGAAGGGTTGACCGCTGTACTACTGAGGACCAGATACGCTAACAAGGGGTGTAGACAGGGTGAGTCACTTATTGAGTCCCTAGCAGAAATACGGTATAAAGTATGTGCATTGATATGAAATGAAACATTGGCAGAATGTTTGGGATACACATGTTCTATATTACTTTTATGGTTATCTTGCATACTGACTTGGAAACATTTTTCTTTTGGTATATCCCCAGCAACATTGAT